>NW_020200990.1:8935-46128 GCF_001531365.2 Cynara cardunculus var. scolymus
AGAGAGAGAGGGGGGAAGTTTACTTTGCAAACCACGTTGTTTGCATAACTCGTACAAACCTCATTTAACCAATCATAATTTTTCATTTTGTTCATTTTTTTGTTATTATGAGAAGTTGATTAATCATTTTTATTGTGAAGGGTGTAAATCATGGATATTATTATATTCATTATTTTAATTTTAGACAAATACATGAAACAGTTTCATAAAAATTTCATTGAGTATTATATGAAACAATTTCATAATCATATATGAAACAACATCATCAAAAAAGTATTATATGAAGCAATTTCACAAGATTAAACAATTTCATGAAATTTTTTCATAAGATTAAATAATGAAATCGACGAATGAGGGTGGTTTGCACGGTTTTTACAAATTGGGTGATTTGCATTTGATTGCTCCTATATATATATATATATATATACACACACACACACACACGTGTGTGTGTGTACTAGGTTCAAACCCGTATATTACACAAGGTATTTTACAAGAATTAAATGAAAAGCAGTATGCATTTTATAAAGAATTAATAATAAGATGAGTAAATATTAAGAACATGTAAAACAAAATTTATAACAAAACGTAAAAGAAATTATGCAAAGGTAAGTAGTTAAAATATTAATAGAATAACAACCACGTATCATAAATAACTAAATACTTCTTTATATACAACATTCTTTTTTCTATTGCTAATAATACTATCATCATCTATAATTAATACTTTAAAACCTTGCATGCTTTTAACTATAGATAAAGCAACATATAGCTGACTATGGGTGAAGACCGGTTGTCTTAGAAATAAACCAACCTTCGATAATGACTGGCCTTAGCTTTTATTTATGGTCATGACAAAACATATAGCAACTGGAAATTGTTTCCTTTGAAATTTGAATGAAATCTTTTTGTCTGTAGGTGTCAAAGACATTCTTGGAATAAATGTTCGGCTTCCAATATTGCTTCCAGATATAATCTCTGTTTCTATAACCCGATATCCCAAAGATAACACTCGTAGTCTTGTTCTATTATATAATCCATATTTCTGATCAATATTCCTCAGTGACATGATTGGAACACTGACTTTTAGTAATATCTTATGGTTTGGTAAACCTGATAATTTAAAACCATTTAAAACATCAGGAGAGTACAAAGTTTTATTAAACTGGTCGTGAAGTTGCTCTGATTCACATAGGCTATTTGAACTTAAGTACTCTTTTTCGTCTCCTAGGAACAATGATAGCAAACGGTCATTTATATCTTGAACGTTTTCATGTTTTAGTGCAAGAATTGCCCTTTCCTAAAAATAAGAAGAATTCTTGATGTTTACAAGAATTGAAGGAGAGACAAATTGAATTAATGCAGATATAGGATCCATTGAATCGGTAATAAGAAGATCATGAGGTATATCAACAACTACCTCATCATCATTATCACTACCAACCTTGCCTTTTCCTAAGTCCAAAATCCAGTTTGCAAAAACTCTTGTCTGTTCAATTTCAGAAGATTGACTGTCAACAGTTAACCTCATGTTCTTAGTTAACCTTAGGACTTTGCATTTTTCCCAAATATAAGATGAACTTAACGACGCATCAACAATGTCTTGTCTACTTGCGTTGGGAATAATCGGCAAAATTTGTTTGAAATCTCCTCCAAAAACAACTACCTTGCCAAACATATCTCATTTTTGGATTTCTACACTTAATACTTAGAAGTCTGAACTCCAGAAACTTCTCCCACAATTCTGGTAATCTGTTTTCCAGACTTATAATCTGGAGTTATTTCTCAGACTTAAAACACAACTCTACGAATTTATTTTCTGAACTTACAAGACTGCTATAAACTCTTGGTCTTCAAAGTTTCTACCAGACCTAAAATTGTAATTTATGGTTTTTTCTTAGTTTTGATAATGATCAATGTACAAGTTTGAACTATGCAGTGTTCTTCTCCAAAGATATAGTCTCATTTCTGAATTTCTATTCTTCAGTCTTTGAAGTTTGAATTTAAAAGCACTTAAATAATTTAATGCGTGATATCTAACCCATATCCTTTCCCTACATCAACGCCATTATAAATTTCATCATCATCACATTTATGATTAACACTTTTACCGATCCTTCTCTCATACAACTTTGCTTGTGATTCCAGACTATTTGCTATGCTCTTATCGGCATCAGATGGTGTTGCATTCTCAACCATACATGAAACAACATCCTTTAAATAACATGGTAGTCACATATGTTATTTTAAGTTATAATTTAACAAAATATATCAAATATAGCATTTATAATACCTTTAATTTTTCTTCGTAACCGAAATATTGTAAGTGAACATGTACGTAATAYAAGTACTAATCTCAAATCCGAAGAAGAATAGGCGAAACCCTAACCATGTGAAAAAAGCTACCAATAAACGAATTAGGAATGGTTTTGAAGGATTCATCTCACATTGGAGATTGAATCGACATCTTAGGGAACATCAATTTGTGAATCATCGTCTTGGGGACAATATGACGGGAGCGGCCTCTTGGGAAAATAAATTCTGAGTTTCAATTTGGTACATTGACAACTTCTATCTTATGTATTATGACTTGGTTTTAAGACTTTTAAGTCTTTATGCTTAAATGTATGATACTTATGCATTAAAAATTGTTTTTAGAGTTTTATAAAATTTGCTTGATTAAGTGGTTGTTGGGTTTGATGGGGAGGAAGACAATGGCGTGGCTGTCGGCACCAGTGGATTGGACATGGCTGTCGTTATTGTTTGACTCGTGAGAAGCGGAGGACACCATTGTTGAGGTTGAGAGTTGCAGGTGAGTTGCATGTTCGTCTTTGCTTTGTGAGTTCTTGAGAGCGTAAAGAGTGAACTATTGAAGACGAAGGCTTTTTATAGTGAGGTGGGAGAGGAAGGGTTGATTTAAAAAAATTATTTAAATAATATAAATTGTAATCATGGTGTGAAAGACGTTTGGTGAAAAGGTGAGGTTTGATGTGTGATCGTGAGCCGTAAAGTTTGCTCATGATCATGATGGCGCAGGTGGATAGGGACACGTGGCGAGAGGGGGTAGGTTGAGTGGAAATGTGAAGGGTTTCTAGGGAACAACTTTTGAAAGYTGTCAGGCGCATGGGTCTGAATATGGCGTTTGGGTTATTTTGAAAAATCATTTAAAAATAAAATTACTCTAAAGGATAATCTTCAAGAATAAAATCCCAAATAAAATTAAAATTTAAAATTTCCATCTTTATTGGAAGATAAATACAAATTACGAAGTTTTGATCTTCTAAAAATCCATGTTGTATGGCTTTTAGTCATAAAAGCTGCAATATTGTATAATCTTAAAAAATGTTTTCAATGAAAGATGGGTTTAATAAAAAAAATGATGTCATCGAACTAGAGGGGCTCTGGTTGGTCATGACAATTGTGTGGGGGAACCAGAGGGTCTCTGGTTATGAATGATGAATAATGTCATCATGAAATGTTGGGTTTGATGAAACAGAGACTCTGGATGATCATTTTAAACCCTTAGATGCAAAGCATAACCTTTATGAAGGACCAGAGGGTCTCAGGTTGAATGCAAGGGATGAAAGACCATTTATGTAGCATTTTTATGATCCAGAGGCTCTGGATAGACGAACCAGAGGCTCTGGGTGGGAAAATGCAAGATAAAGAACCAAAGTATTGAACCAGAGGGTCTTTGGTTGAATGGGGATGTACAACCAGAGAGATGTTTGGCTCAATTTAGATCCTTAGAGATGAAAATGAAATGTATGACTCCCCCTTAAATGATGCAAGGAGATGCGCAATGAGTAAAAACTCGCCCTAGAACCAATTAGAGAGGTGAATGGGATGACCATAAGCTCTAGTCTATACAACCAGAGGCTCTGGTTGTGAATGATAATGCAAATGAATATGAATGATGATGGAAATGATGGGTCTATGGGACCAGAGGGTCTCTAGTTCCAAAGACTTGGAATCCAGAGGCTCTGGTCTTTAGAACCAGAGGCTCTGGTTGCATGAAAGATGCAAAATGTAATGATAATGTGAGGAAAATATATTTTATGAAGACCAAGGTGGACCAGAGGGGGTCTGGTCACAAAGAACTTGGAAACYAGAAAGTCTGGTCTTTAGAACCAGAGGCTCTAGTTGCAAAATGACTAAAATGACTAAGTTAAATGCATGAGAAAAATGAATGAAGGGAGACCAAGTTGGACTAGAGATGCTCTGGTCTCAAAGAGTTGGAATCCAGAGGCTCTGGTCTATAGAACCAGAGGCTCTGGTTTGGATAGGGGATACTTAGTAAAAATACCAAGTACTTTCTTTGGACCAGAGGGGCTCTGGTTCCAAAGGGAATGAAATTTTGGCCAAATATAAACAAGTATTTCTAATTAGCCAGAAGCTCTGGTCTTTAGAGTCAGAAGCTCTGGTTTAGAGTACTTGCTTATGAGGGCGATAATAATATATCACTTTTAGGCATAGCCAAGAGATAATGAGAATCTCTGGTTTGAAAAGATAGTTTGCCTCTAAGTGGTGAGATTCAACATACTCATCTTGCTTACAAGAAATAGAAATCGTTTCTCATCGACTGCTTTTGTAAAAATGTCAGCAAGTTGAATCTCTGTAGGAACAAAATACATCTCTATTGTTCTTTTTTCTACATGATCTTTGAGAAAATGGTACCTGACATCAATGTGCTTAGTCTTGGAATGCTGCACAGGATTTGCAGAGATAGCTATGGCACTCTTGGAGTCACAGAGGATGAGAATCTTTTCATATTGAAATCCATAATCCTTCAGTGGGTCTTCATCCAGAGGACTTGCGAACAACAACTAGCAGCAACAACATATTCTGCTTCTGCTATAGAGGTTGAAACATATTTATGTTTTCTGGATGTCCAACTCACCAGCTTGTCCCCTAAGAGTTGACAGCTTCCAGACGTWCTCTTTCTATCAAGCTTGCAACCTGCATGATCTGCATCTGTATAGGCTATTAGATCAAAGCCAGAGTTCTTTGGATACCAGAGACCCAATGAAGGGGTTCCCTTGAGGTATCTAAAGATCTTCTTGACTGTAGAGAGATGAGATTCCTTAGGATTAGWTTGATACCTTGCACAAAGACATGTAGCAAACATATTATCTGGTCTACTAGTTGTTAGATACATGAGTGAGCCAAYCATGCCTCTGTAGGTTGTTACATCCACATATTTGCCTGATGGATCAGCAAATAACTTAGCTCATGTAGCCATTGGTGTTCTCATCGATGATGAAATTGAGATAGAGTATTTCTTTCGAAGGTTAGTCACATATTTGGACTGATTGATAAAAATTCATTCTAAAGTTTGTTTTATTTGAAGACGGAGGAAGAAACTAAGTTCTCCCATCATACTCATCTCAAATTTGCTTTTCATCAGCTCTAAGAATTTTTCGCAAAATTTTGAGTTAGTAGAGCCAAATATGATATCGTCCACATATATTTGCACAAGTAAAATATCACCTTTCTGCTTCTTGAGAAGGAGAGTTATGTCGATGGTACCTTTTTCGAATCCATTGGCAATGAGAAAGGTAGAGAGTGTATCATACCAGGCCCTGGGTGCTTGCTTTAGCCTATAGAGGGCTTTGTCCAGAAAATAGACATAGTCTGGATGCTTTGGATTTTYGAACCTAGGGGGTTGCTGCACATATACTTCTTCTTGAAGTTTTCCATTGAGGAAGGCAGACTTGACATCCATCTGATAGACCTTGAAACCTTTGTGTGCTGCATAGGCGAGGAATATCCTGATGGCTTCAAGACTGGCGACATGAGCAAATGTTTCATCGTAGTAAATCCCTTCTTCTTGGAAGTAGCCCTTGGCAACAAGCCTGGCCTTGTTCCTTACAACTATGCCATCTTCATCCTTCTTGTTTCTGAAGACCCATTTGGTCCCAATGGCCGTTTTCCCTTTGAGTAGAGGCATGAGGGATCATACTTTATTTCTCTCAAACTGGAGTAGCTCTTCTTGCATGGCATCTATCCAGTTTGGATCTTGTAGGGATTCAAAAATCTTCTTGGGTTCGATCATACTTAGAAAGTTGGCGAAAAGGCATTCATTGGCAGTAACAGATCTTGTCTTGACACCGGATGATGGATTACCAATGATTTGGTGATGAGGATGGTCTTTTGTCCACTTGGTACAAGATTGAGGTTCTGGAGCAACATGATGCAGTTCTTCATCGGGTGATGGAACTGCTTGCTCCCCCTCAAAGAGATCATCTCCAGAGTGATGCTCTGGTTCTAAAGACACATGAGARGTAGAAGGTGAAGTAACATGAGTTTCAGAAAGAGTTGTACCTTTAGCATTGGAGACTTCATATTGTTCATCGGCTCTGGAAGAGGGTTCTTTAATGGGTGTTTGTCCAGAGCCTACTTCTTCTTCAAAGATGTCTTCAAATTAATGAGCCAACTCTGATTCATTGGGTTTGCTAAGTGATGAATCAGAGGCTCTTTGTGATAGCCCGAGTCCTGAACTGTTGTGTCTAGAAGTCAATGGTGAAAAATCATCGAAGGACACATTGATGCTTTCTATGACGATCTTTGTCCTTTTGATGAACACTCTGTAGGCCTTGGCAGTTTGAGAGTAACCCAAAAATATGCCTTCATCAGCCTTCTTGTCGAACTTCCCAAGATATTCCCTATCATTGAGTACAAAGCATTTGCACCCAAAAACATGGAAATATTTGACATTRGGACGTCGTTGGTTGATGAGTTCATATGGTGTCTTCTGGTGCCTCTTTTTGATGATGGATCGGTTCTGGGTGAAGCATGGTGTAAAAATTGCTTCGGCCCAGAAGGAGATTGGTAGCTCTGATGAAGCAAGCATGGTCCTTGCTGCTTCCACTAGGGTTCTATTCCTTCGCTCAACGACTCCATTTTGCTGTGGAGTTCTAGCAGATGAAAAGTTTTGAGAAATACCTTCACTGATGAAGTATTCATCAATTTTGGTATTCTTGAATTCTGTTCCATTGTCACTTGTAACTTTGATGTGTTTGCATTGGAGAAGGACGTGGAGCTTTTTCATCACCGCGATGAGAAGATCAGGAACGTCTGATTTCTTCTTGACGAATTCAACCCATGTGTATCTTGAGTATTCATCAACAAGTACTAGGATGTACTTCTTTCTCGAGAGGCTTTGAGTGGAGATTGGCCCACAGAGGTCGTTGTGGATCATATCCAAGGGCTTGGAGCAGGAGGTTTCTGACTTAGTTCTGTGAGAGGCCCGTTTCAGCTTCCCCATCTCATAGGCTGAGCAAAGGTGGTCTTTTTCAAGGTTGAGATCAAGAATTCCCTTGACCAGCTTCTGTTTGGCTAACTTCTTTAGGACATTGAAGTTTAGATGTGAGAATTTCTGGTGCCATAGATAATTTTCATCACTCATATGGGAGACAAGGCAGAGAGTGTCTTGACCTACAGAGGAATGAAAGTCCAAAAGATAGAGGTTTCCTTCTCTCTTCGCCTTGATGATGGTTTGGCCAGGCTTTGTTTTGATGATGCAGAAATCTTTGCGAAATCTGACTTTAAGACCCTTCTCGCAGAACTAGTTTATGCTTAGTAAAATTATGCTTCAAACCTTCGACATAAGCCACTTTATCGATGGAGATCTTTCCTTTGATGAGAGTGTCGTATCCCTTGATGGTTCCCTTGCTGTTGTCTGCAAAAGTAACAGAGCCTCCCGATTTTTCGATAAAGGAGGACAGCTGACTTTTATCACCAGTCATGTGCCTAGAGCAACCTGAATCCATATACCATGGTTGTACATGCTGGTCCTACAAGACAAATTAAGAGTTTTTAGGTACCCATTTCATAATGGGTCYACGTTTGTTAGTCGGGGATACGACATTTTTCTTTTCAACAGCCCTCTCGGAATTTGGCTGATTTCCATTATCCTTAGCCTTTGCAGGCTTGGGTTTATTTCCATCGCCCTTGGCCTTTGTAGGTTTTGGATTTTTCACATTTTCATGAGTCTTAACATTTTTATAACGATAGACGTGCTCAAAAATGATGCAGCGATGATGATCAGCCATTTTGCCTTCCTGTCTTCCTCTACACGTTCTAGGTCATCTTCATCCCAATTCTTTTCGTCTTTTGCCATGTAGTAGGCAGCAAGTTCTGCAGTAGTGCTTATTCTAGGAACTCTTGGAACAAGAGTCTGAGGAACATATGGGCCTTCCATGACAGATTTGAGGAGATTTCTATCCATCCCCTCTAGGATGTTCACCATACGAATCCTCCATTGTGGATACTCGTCACGTTGAAGAGTTGGAGGTTTGGTAAGGGAACCCACACTATATGCAAAATTCCAGTTGGCCATGAGAATTTTTAGAAAGAGAAGAACACGTTTTTTGGAAGAGAAGAGTACGAATTTTTAAAGAATGAAAATTGAGAGATTTTTGAATATTCGGATTTAAATTGATCGTTTTGATTGAAAATCAATCAATTTGCTCTGATAACAATTGTTGATCCCAGATCTCTCAATAACATGAATATTCAACTTATGAATAACCCAAATATATCATGTGGATGGAAAATAGTGAAGAACAACTCAAGAATATTCAATGAATAATTGGAGTGTCAAAGGATTCACTATTATTGAAATTATGTAATGGAAAGCGTAAACGATTACAAGAATAATAAGGCCTATTTATATTAGTAATCTAAATAAGGAGATTGCTATCTATGGAAAATATATAGCAAATCTTCAAAAGAAAGAATGCAATCTAGAAATATGGAAACAAAATTAAACTAAATAAGGCAATGAGAATCCAACTGTCGATTTGCCATCTCCAGCTGTCTTCCTGAGGGCGTGCTCAACCATGAGTCTTTGGGTCTTCTTGAATGGATATCTCTGGTTGAACTGTTGAGGAAAAACTCCAAGTGTTGGTGACTAAAGGGGTTATGGAGACGTGCTATTCATCTCCCCTATGGACCTTCATCGCATCTCTGGTTTGTATAGAACCCTTAGGATTTTTCCTTGCAAGTCTTCCATCGGTCTTCTGCTCTTTCACACTTGTATGTTTTTTATTAATTTTACAATTAGAGTGATGGGGTCTAAAAAAAACCCACAAAAACCAAACATCTTCAAAAGAACACCAAAAAGGAAAGTTAAAAAGAGTTATACAAATGAAAAACATATAAATATTAAACATTTAGTTTTTTCTGATATTAACTCATCCTATAAGCCATGGGATTATTACAAAAGTGTTTGAAAGGAATGAAGCCTGGTCCGATGCAATCACCCTTCTATATAATATCATAAGAAAAAGAGTGAATGCATCGAGCCAGCCAACATCCCTTACAAACCACTACATGTCTTCTTTTCTGAACAGACCATTGACTTATCTTCTTCTTCCTATAAACCCTAATATTGTTTCATGTATGCTTACTCTGCACATACACAAGAATATGCGTGTGTATATGTATAGAGAGAAAGAGAGAGAGATAGAGAGAGAGAGTGGATGTGGGATGGGATGTATTGAAACCGTAACGCCACATATAGGTGATATATATAGAGTTTTGAAAGTGACGGTTGAAATGACCCCCTAAAGTTTGAAATAAGTTTATGCCCTTTCCAACTTGCATTGAATTGTGCGTGCATCATACTCTCTTTCTTCTATGTTTTAATTACTATTTTTAAATCCATGTAGAATTATGTTGAATTATAAGTATGGATGATGGTTGTTCCTTTGTTATGGTAATGATCAATGTAGAAACTTCAACTATGCAATATGCTTTTCCAAACATTTCTCATCTTTGGATTTATACTCTTCTGAGTTAGAACTTTGTTCTCTACAGAGTTTTTCGACATATCTAGTATTTTGTTTTCCAGAGTTATAATGTGGACATATTTTTCAGATTTAGAAGAAAAGTCTGACATGTTGTTTTCCAAACTTATAAGACAACTCTGGTATGTTGTTTTCCACAGTTATAATGTGMATTAAATTTCCATCCTTATAAGAGAACTCCAAAGTAGAACTAATCAAACTTACCATTTGGAGTTAAATTTCTCGAGTATAGGTCTGAAGAGTTATTTTTAAGAGTTGACTTAAGCAAACTCAGAAGTCTGAAGTAATCTCAGTCTAGAGTTATTTCCAAACTTATAAAATAACTCTGAACTATCGTTTMCCAGATTAAACGTGTTACTTTCCACAATTATTTTGTTGAATTATAAGTTTGAATAATGTGATAACCGGGTTCTGGTAATCACCCAAGGTATTTATTATATATATATATATATATATATTATTATATATTATATATATATATTTCTAATTTCATGCATATATATATGATATATAATATATATATATATATATTATATTATATATATATATATATATGATTTTATGATCATACATATATTTTATATGTGCATGAAATGATATGCATGCATGGGTAGTGTTGTATGTATGCATGCATGTGGGAGGGATAGTGACTTTCCATATATGAAAAGTATAAATATAAGGAGTGGGATATCAGGCAAAATTTCTTGCCTTATTTTGGTATTTGAAAAGAGTCTGTCCGATTTACAAGCTTGAGGTCAAAAGGGGATTGCATTTTTTTAAATTCTTAAGGTGAGTAATTTCTAAACCTATTTCATACAAGTCTTGTTGGTTTTAATGTATGTGGTGTATTAATTTTAGAGAAATCTTATAGTCGATTTGGGCCCTTAATCGGACAAAGGGGTGACCGGGTTAATTATAAATAGGACGTAGGGTTGTCCGGATTGTTTTAAATCAGATAGGTGTCGTCTGATTTAGATGTAAACCGAACTTAGTGTTGTGTGTTTTAGAGAGTTGGTGAGATTTTGATTATGTAAATCGATCAATGGTTTTGAACGGAAAAGTAGGAATACGATCAAGGGTTGTTCGATTTAGCCTTAAATCGATCAAAGGTTTACCCGATATAAAATAATCCGAACATGCCTTGATCGGACTTAATTGTGTTGTTCGGATTGATAAATCGGACAAGGACCAAGTGTTGTCTGGATTGATAAATCGGACAAGGACCAAGTGTTGTCCGGATTGATAAATCGGACAAGGGACAGTGTTGTCCGGATAGCTTGTCCAGATAACCTGTCCGGATATTTATATTTGGTGTAAATTTACAAGTATTGAGAATCCTTGGAATCTTTACAATTTGATAATGATTATTATTGCATTTAATTATGTTATGGTAAAAAAGGGTATTTTTATATATCCTTTTAAAAACAAAGATATGTTTCTATCAAGCGTGGTGACGTATGTCTGTGTTGGTATGAAACTGGATTTTGGAGAAATGTGTGATAACCGGATCCTGGTTATCACCTGAGGTAATTATTACGTGATTATTTGTTAGATGATTACGTGATATCATGATAAATTATTATATTTGATCATGCTAATGTGTGATATTATATGCATAGATGAGTATGCATCAAATATATGGATATTTATATACACGAATGAATGTATAATGCATGTATGCATGTGAATGTATGCATGAAATATTTTATATGCATGCATGGGCTTTGCTCATGGGATGGGACAWACATGCGGTTTTAACCGTCTTCTTGGTTATAGAAAGGGTATAAATATGAGATGAGGTTCTTAAGTCAATCTCTTTGCTATTTTGAAACYTGAGAAAAACTTGAGAGAAAGAGAGAAGCTTGTCCGGATATCTTGTTTTAAAATTGGATTTTTGAAGTTGGACTCAACCTTGCTTTCTAATTGCATAAAGTGAGTGGTTAAAACGTTTTATGTATTTTTATGAATTGCATAAATTGAAATATATGAACTTTCACCCGGTTTAAGTGTTGAGCGATTTAGATATAAATCAGACAAGGGTTGAGCGATTTAAAGGTAAACCGGACATAGTGTTGTCTGGATTGTTTCTAAACCGGACACATGTTGTCCGATTTAACTATAAACCAAACACAGAGTCAAGCGATGTAAAGAGTTAGTGAGATTTGAGAAATATAAATCGCTTGAAAGCATTGAATAGAGAAGTATGAATACAACCAAGAGGTTTCCGGATTGTTAAATCGGACAAAGCCTGTAAGTGTTGTTCGGATTGTTAAATCGGACAAAGCCTCTAAGTGTTGTTCGGATTGTTAAATCGGACAAGGCTCGAGGGAATGGTTGTTCAGATTAGTTGTATATCGGACAAAGCGTTGGGCGATTTAGTGTCTGGATTAGTAATCCGGACAAGAAGTGTTGTCCGGATTTGGTAAATCGGCCAAGTCTTGACCGGAGATGAAGTCCGACCAAGTCTAAGTTGACCGGATTTGTACTTTGAGTAATGTAATGTTTATATAAATTGTTATTTTTATCATCTTTATGCAAAATGGGAATTTTTGATAAGGATGACTTTGAACCATTAATATTCCATGGGAACATTTATGACTGCGGTCTGTTCAAAATGGAATTGTTTTGCAAAATGTTTTGATGAGGAAATAAGGGTGGCATATCAAGGAGAGGTGTACCATGGGATAAGGGTGGCATATCAAGGAGAGATGTACCTTTGGATATAAGGGTGACATATCCAGGAGAGGTGTACCTTTGGATATAAGGGTGGCATTTGTATATGTGTGATATGTGATATAACTCTTACTATTATATCCTTTAAGATTACCGTGGTCTGGAATCTTTATTTATTTGTAACTTAAAGGTTTAGGATTAGGGTTCTTATTGGAAATCATAGTCTAGATGTTATGGAGGAGGAAATAACAGGTTTGGCCTGAAACTTTGAATAAACCTTGTTTAATTTCAAAGGTTTAAAAGTGGCACTATGATATACCTGGCTAGTACGAATCTCTTTGGGATTTTGATGTATTATTTGCAAATAGAGAGTTTGGCTTGAAAGTTTAAAAGGTATTGATATTCTTACACGTTCATATATATTAAAAGTTGTTTTACATAAAAGTTTTTGGTGATTTTCACCTTGCAATAACATAAAAAGGGTAACTCACTGGACCTTTCGGTCTAACCCTCGTTTTGTGATTTTAAATATGTATTGCAGGAGGTCCAGATGGTAAAGGGAAAGTAAAATTGTGATATTTTCCTATATGCATATCTACATGAAGAATTGTCTATGACATGTATAGTTTTGATAGATGAAAGTTGATTAGTACGGGAATTGTATTTTGAATTTTTGGATCGTGTATTCTGCATTGATAAATTCTTGTACTAAGGGACCTATGTGGTGTATAAACATGTATTTTTTGTGTATGAAGTATATGTTACATGCAATGTGTGGTATGGGGTGTTACAGAAAGTGGTATCAGAGCCTGAGTTTAAGAGATTTAGGTATTTAACAACATGATACCTAGACTTAAACTGTTTTAATGCATGTTAAGGGTCCGGACATAGTTAGCACAATTGGAAATAAATATGATGAGTTGAAAGAACAGTATGTAAGGTAAATTTTAATTATATCTGGCCAGTGTAATTATGAATTTACAGGTACATATTTGAACTTGAATGCTTCATTGTATTTGGGCATGTGAATACGTGATTATTAACATTGAAAACTACAGATGTCTAGCCGAACACGGAGGTCTGAGAGGATTGCTCCTGAATCTGAGAAAAGGGAAGAATCACCCGCTAATCTTCCAACCAGTACATCTGGAAATAGAGGTCGGGGAAGACCAAGGGGAAGAGGTAGAGAAAGAAGTCAGTCACAAGGAAGGGGTCGGACTGAAGTACATTCTGAACTTGAAGAATCCCATTCCAGGAATGTTCAGAAAAGATTAGTGCCACACCCTGAATATATAACCAGAGATATGCTGGTGGAGGAAATGGGAAAGTTAAGGGAAACATTAACATCTATCATCGGAATACCAGCTAGAGTAGAAACGGAAAGAGTGAAAGTTCATCCCTCTATTCCAGTTACTCATAACAAAGAAGGAGATATCAAGATATTTTTGGCATGCAAACCACCAACTTTCTCTGGAGAGAGGGATCCAGTAAAAGCCAYGTGCTGGATCAAGGAGATTTAATCTGTGTTCAATACCATCCGTTGTCCGGAAATAGATAAACTTCGATTTGCTGTATCAGTGTTAAAATCAAATGCTCTATTTTGGTGGGAAGTTGAATCATTGGCCAGAACAGATGTCTTATAGACATTATCCTGGACATAATTTGTGAATCGATTTAAGGATCAGTTTTGCTATAAAACTACTGTATGACAAATGGAAGAAGATTTTCTGAAGTTGGAACAGGGAAACGGAACGGTTCGAGAATACACTGATAAATTCATCGAATACTAACGATTTGCCGAACATTATATTTCATCGGAATCTGGAAGGTGGAAAGGTATATTTGGGGATTGAAACCTTCAATCCGTGAATTTGTAATTGCTATGAACCCCAATACCTTCTCATGAACTGTGGATGCAGCAGAAGTTATGGAACAAAATAAGAATCGGCAATCAGAGGTTAAGGTTGGTGAGAAAAGAAGATGGGAAGGGCCTTCATCAAACTTTCGAGGGCCAAAAGCAGTAAGATATGATAATAGAGATGAACAGAAGGTCGGTGAAAAAGTCTGTACACAATGCCGACAGGTTCATCAAGGTGAATATAAGATGGACCCAAGGAAGTGTTATAAGTGCGGTGAAGCAAGCCATTTGTCAAGGAGTTGCCCAGCCAATCGAAGGTGTTTCAATTGTAATTCTCCGGATCACATACGACCAAGCTGTCCGTTGTTAAGAACTCCACAGTTGACAATGGGGATAATGCGTCGGGTACTAGAGGAAGACCTACTGTATCAAGAGGAGGGCAAGGAGGGGCACGGGGACGATCCTTCCAATGACAAAGAATGAGGCAGAGGCATCACCTGATGTAGTAACAGGTACCTTCCTTCTGAATTCAATACATGCTAAGGTGTTATTTGACTCTGGTGTAAACTTTTCTTTTGTATCACCATCGTTTGCTCAAATTGCATGTTTGAATTCTGTGTTACTTGATAACAAATTAGTAGTTGATACTGCTAATAGTCAAGAACCTGTTACTAGTGTATTCAATAACTGCATTATTGTTATTGAGGGTTGTGAGCTACCGATTCAGTTATTTCCTATGTCGATGAAGGAATTTGATGTAGTGGTGGGAATGGATTGGTTGGCAGAATATCAAGCCAGTATTGCTTGCAATAAGAAAATGATCAGAATCACTATTCCAAACCAAGAAACAGTTGTTATTTATGGTGATCGTCAGAATCACCATACTAGTTTTTTAACTGTGATGAAAGCTCAGAAATGTATCCAAAAGAAGTGCCAAGGATGTTTGGCATATGTGATTGATGTGAAGAAAGATAAAGGAAAACAGGAATCGATTCTGATTGTTAATGAATATCCGGAAGTCTTTCCAGAGGATTTATCTGGGTTACGCCGGACCGAGTTATTGAATTCCGAATTGATCTCATACTAGGGGCTGCACCTGTAAAAGGCATCGTACCGGTTAGCTCAGTCAGAATTGAAGGAATTAGTTGCACAGTTGAAAGATCTGACTGATAAGGGATTCATTAGACCCAACACTTGACCTTGGGGTGCTCCAGTCTTATTTGTCAAGAAGAAAGATGGATCTATGCGAATGTGTATAGACTATCGGGAATTAAACAAGTTAACATTTAAGAACAAATATCATTTTCGAAGGATTGATGACTTGTTTGATCAACTGGTAGGAGCGAGTTATTTCTCCAAGATTGACTTAAGGTCGGGGTATCACCAGTTAAAAGTCAGGGAGGAGGACATTGCTACAACAACTTTTCGAACTAGGTACGGGCATCATGAATTTTTAGTTATGCCATTTGGCTTAACTAATGCCCCCGCAGCCTTTATGGATTTGATGAATAGAGTATGTAAGGAATATCTTGATAAATTCGTTATTGTATTTATCGATGATATTCTTATATACTCTAAGACCGAAGAGGAACACGCAGAACATCTTCGTTTGATATTGGAATTGTTGAGAAGAGAAAAGTTGTATGCAAAGTTATCCAAGTGTGAATTCTGGTTAAGGGAAGTTTAGTTTTTGGGTCATGTCATATCTGAAGCAGGGGTAAAGGTAGATCCAGCCAAAATCAAAGCAGTTGAAAAATGAGAAGCTTCGAAGACTCCTTCTGAAGTCTGCAGCTTTTTGGGATTGGCAGGTTATTGTCGTAAGTTCATCCAGGACTTTTCCAAGATAGTCGTGCCATTGACCAAATTGACTCAGAAGAACGTCAATTTTTAGTGGGAGGAAGAAAAACAAAAGGCTTTCCAACTATTGAAAGATCATCTTTGTAGTGTGCCGGTATTGACCCTACCTGATGGATTGGAAGATTTTGTGGGATTGGCAGGTTACTGTCGTAAGTTCATCCAGGACTTTTCCAAGATAGCCGTTCCATTGACCAAATTTACTCGGAAGAACGTCAAATTTCAGTGGAAGGAAGAACAACAAAAGGCTTTCCAACTATTGAAAGATCATCTTTGTAGTGCGCCGATATTGACCCTACTTGATGGATCGGAAGATTTTGTGGTATACAGTGATGTTTCGATACTGGGATTGGGATGTGTTCTGATGCAAAGAGGAAAGGTGATTTCTTATGCRTCAAAGCAATTGAAAGATCATGAGAAGCAATATCCAACTCATGATATGGAATTAGCTGCAGTGGTGTTTGCTTTGAAAATCTGGAGGCATTATCTTTTGGGGACAAAATGTCAGATCTATACTGATCACAAGAGTCTGCAACATTTGTTTACCTAGAAAGAACTGAATATGCGGTAGCGTCTGTGGATTGAACTTGTAAATGACTATGATTGTGAAATCCTCTACCACCCAGGAAAAGCCAATGTGATAGCTGACGCTTTGAGCAGGAAAGAAAAGAGTGGGACCATTAAAACGGTAGCAATGAGAATAAACTTAATCCCTGATATTCGTAAAGAGATTCTGAGATGTCAGTAAGAAGCCATGAAAGAAGATTTTGTCAAAACAGAAAAGTTGGGTAAGATAATTTCAACTCTAGAACCGAACGATGAAGGAATTATCTGCTTTCAAGGGCGAATCTGGGTATCGTGTTTTGGGGATATCAGAAGTACTATACCAAATGAAAGCCATAAGTCCCGATACTCTATTCACTCAGGTACCAATAAGATGTACAGAAATTTGAAAYTTTTTTATTGGTGTCCCGGATTGAAAAGAGACATAGCTAGATATGTGGAATAGTGTATAACATGTCTACAGGTTAAGATTGAGCATCAAAAGCCATATAGAAATCTTCAATCTTTGGAGATTCCTGTGTGGAAATGGGATCACATTACAATGGATTTCGTCATGAAACTACCTCGAACTCCAAAGGGGTATGACGTAATCTGGGTAATTGTTGATCGCCTATCTAAATCTGCGAATTTTCTAGCTATAAGAGAGAATTACTCTTTAGAAAAGCTGGCACAGGTTTATATCAAAGAAATTGTAACCATACATGGAGTTCCATTATCTATTATCTCTGATAGAGAGAGTCGTTTCACTTCAAAGTTCTAGGAAGGTTTGCAGAAAGCTTTGGGGTCTGAAATCCGATTAAGCATAACCTATCATCCGCAAACTGACGGGCAGAGTGAAAGGACTATCCAGACTCTCAAAGATATGTTAAGAAGTTGTGTCATAGACTTCATGTGATAACTGGGTCCTGGTTATTACCCAAGGTATTAATTATGTGAATTAATTGTTTATGTGGATACATGTTTACATGAGTTAAAATGCGTAAGTATGTGTAGTTCATACATGGGATGTATGTGAAAAATGTGTTATATATATATATGTGCATGATATAAATATGCATGTGCATAAGTGTGCATGAGTTATATATGCATGATTGTTATATACATGCATGTGGGGGGGTGGTGAGAAGTGACCGACTTTCCACATCTGGAAAGTATAAATAGAAGGTTTTGAAGTTTCTTGCTTCATTTAAGAATTTTGGGAGAATAAGTGAAAAATTGTCCGGGGATCAAGTTTGGAATCATTTTGATTTCAATCTTCTTCAAAATCAAAGTAGTTGCATAAGGTGAGTGATTTCTAAAAATACTCTTTTTAGTTTTGGTTAATTGCTTTTGAAAGAACTGCATACCATCTTTAAAATTAACTTGTGCGATTTAGGGTTTTATCCGGATAAGAGGTGACCRGATTGTTTCTAAACCGGTCATAGTATTGTCCGAATTGGTTCTAAACCGGACACATGTTGTCCGATTTAGTTATAAATCGCTCAAGAGTCGTGCGATTTAGGGAGTTAATGAGATTTTAATTATGTAAACCGGACAAAGGTTTTGAACGGAGAAGTAGGAATACGACTAAACATTGTGCGATTTAGTCTTAAATCGCTTAAGGGTCATGCGGAGTTGTTTTAAATCGATCAAGTATTATCCGGTTTATTCCTTAAACCACTCAAGGGTTATCCACGTTAGAGCTAAATCGCTCAAGGCTCATCCGGATTCAAGTGGAATTGTTCTAAGTTTTTGTCCAGATTTGTACATCGRACAAGAAAGGACAGTGTTGTTCGGATAACATATACGGTTGATTATTTGTTAGAAATTATAAGTATTGGGTTTTATTGGAAATTTTATAGATTAATGAGTTTAATTGTGGATTTATAAAAAAGGTATTTTATATCTTTTTAAATAAAAAGATATGTTCCAACCAAGCATGGTGACGTAAGTCTGTTTTGGTATGAAACTATATTTTGGGAAACCTTCCTACCAAGCGTGGTGACGTAAGTCTGTTTTGGTATGGAATTGGATTTTTGTAATCTGTTTCTACCAAGCGTGGTGACGTAAGTCTGTTTTGGTATGAAACTTGTTTTAAGAGGTAGTTCCCCCAGACGTGGTGACTTTTGTCTGTTCTAGCTTGGAAYTGGGAATGGGTACTTTCAGACGTGGTGACTTTTGTCTGTTTTGATAAGTAACTCTGTTTTTGAATGGAGGAACAAGGGTGGCATATCCAGGAGAGGTGTACTTGGAATAAGGGTGGCATTGTCATATGTGGATATTATTATAACTCTTATTATTATTACTAATTGGATTTAATAACTTTAAATCATCATTTCTTTGTGACCTGATGAATTAGAGATATTATTTATATTAGAAATAATAATTTAGATGTTATTGAGAAGGGGAAAATGGTTTCTCATAAAGGGCAAGTATTGCCTTAAATTTTTCTGTTAATATTTACAAAGGAATGATCTGATGATTCAAAGACTTTGGTTACAATATTTGTTTCATATTGGGAACGTTGGGTCTTTAAAGCAGATGTATTTTATTAATAGAACTGAGGTTCTTGAGTATATCCTATTTTACATATCATTGAGGACTGCATTATTTGATTGTATTGCAAATATTTTTGAGCAAAGATATTTTATTATATTTTGGTGTTCATCACCCTGCATTTGCAAAGAAGAGATTTACTCACTAGACCCTTCTGGTCTAACTCTCATTTTCTGTTTTAAAATTATGCAATGCAGGAATGGTGGGGTCTAGGGATAATAAAGGGAAAGAGAAAATGTGATTATTTTTCTAACCTGTTATTTGCTTTTGAAGATCTGCTTAAGATTGCTTATTTTGAAGATACATGTTTTAGTACAGGATTTGTTTTGGAATTTTTCATATGTAGGTTTTGTACATATAAAAACCTTGTACTAGTGGGACCTTGTGATGTAAACTATATTTCCATGTAATGAAATATGTGTTATATGCAAATGTGGTGTTTGGARGTGTTATAGAAGTGGTATCCGAGCCATAGTTTAAGGGATTTAGGTTTTCAAAGCATGATGCCTAGACCTAAACTGTCATTTGCATATTAAGAGTCACAGACATAATTAGTATCATTGGGACTAAAATTTAATGGGTTAAAGAGGGCAGTATGTAAGGTGAATTCGAATTACAAATGGCCAATGTAATTATGAATTTACAGGTACATACATATACTCGGATACCATATTATATTTGGGAATGTGAATACGTAATATTTAATTCTAAAATATCTACAGATGTCTAGTCGATCACGAAGATCGAAGAGAATTGCCCGCCCTGAATCTGAAGAAAGGGAGGAATCTCCCGTTAATCCACCAACCTATGCTTCAAGGAGTAAAGTTCGTGGAAGGGGTAGGGGTGGAGGTCGAGGGAGGAGTCAGATTCCAGAAAGAATTCAGACCGAGATTCACCCTGATCAAGGAGAATCTATTTCTGGGAATGCTCATCAAGAACAAAGGCAACAACCTGAGTTTATAACCAGAGATGTTTTGGCAGAAGAAATGAGAAAACTGAGAGAAACCTTGATATCCATTATGGGACTGCCAGCTAGAGTAGAAATCGAGCGAGTTGGAATTAATCCTCCAGCTCCTTCAGCAGGCAGCAATAATCGGGAAGGGATATAAAAATGTTTTTAACATGTAAACCTCCAACTTTTTCAGGAGAAAGAGATCCAGTAAAAGCAATGTGCTGGATAAAAGAGATTGAATCGGTATTCAATACTAGTAGATGTTCTGAAGAAGATAAGGTTAGATTTGCGGTATCTATGCTTAAATCTAATGTCTTATATTGGTGGGATGTGGAGTCCTCGGCATAACCAAATATACTCCAAACAATGTCTTGGGAAAAATTTGTGAATAAATTCAAAACACAATTCTGTCCTACAACGGCAGTAAGACAGATGGAAGAAGATTTTCTTAAGCTGGAACAAGGAAGTAGATCTGTGCGGAATTATACCGAGAAATTTATTGAGTTTTCCCGTTTTGCTGAACATTATGTTTCTTCAGAATCTCGAAAGGTGGAAAGATATATTTCAGGATTGAAACCCTCTATTCGAGAGTTCGTAATTGCTATGAACCCCTGATACCTTTTCTTTAGCCGTCAATGCTGCCGAAGTTACTGAAAGAAATAAGAATCGGCAAGGTGAAGAGAAAATAACAGAGAAAAGAAAGTGGGAGGGGTCTTCAGTTAGTTTTCGAAGACCCAAGTTTATTAAAACAGATAACCGTGCTCCACAGCCGTCACCTGTTGGGACTTGTCCAAGATGTCAGCAGGTGCATCAAGGGAATTGTCCATCTAAACCAAAGAGATGCTATCGTTGTGGGGAGGTARGGCATATGTCAAGGGATTGCACTACACCCAAAAAGATGTTTTCAATGCAATTGACTTGACCACATCCGACCAAATTGTCCACAACTAAGAGCTCCTCGTTTGACAATGGGAGGAAATGCTCCCAGTAATCATGGAAGGCCTAGTGCACCGAGGGAAGGCTAGAGTGGAGCCAGAGGTAGATCGTTCCAAATGACAAAGAACGTGGCAGAAGCAACCCCAGATGTGGTAACATGTACCTTTCTTCTGAATTCTATACGTGCTAAGGTGTTGTTTGATTCTGGTGCAAATTTTTCGTTTGTATCACCATCATTTGCTCAATCTGCATGCTTGAATTCTGTGCTCCTTAATGATGAATTAGTAGTTGACACTGCTAATAGTCAGGAATCTGTTACTAGAGTATTCAATAATTGTATTATTGCTATTGAGGGGTGTGAATTACCGATTCGACTGTTTCCTATGCCAATGAAAGAGTTTGATGTAGTGGTGGGTATGGACTGGTTGGTAGAGCATCATGCCATTATTATTTGTTATAAGAAGATGATTAGAATTACTCTACTAGATCAATGAACAGTTATTATTTATGGTGATCGTCAGAATCATCATACTAGTTTACTATTTGTGATAAAAGCCCAAAAGTCTATTCGGAAGGGATGTCAGGGGTGTTAGCATATGTTATTGATGCAAAGAAAGAAAAAGGGAAGAAGAATTGATTCCAATCGTTAATGAATACCCGAAAGTCTTTCAAGAGGATTTGTCTGGGTTACCGCCAGATCGAGTCATCGAATTTCAAATTGATCTTATACCTGGGGAAGCACCAGTAGCTAAGGCACCGTATAGATTGGCTCCTTCGGAATTGAAAGAGTTGGTTACTCAGTTGAAGGATCTGACTGATAAAGGATTCATTAGACCCAACACTTCACCTTGGGGTGCTCCGGTCTTGTTTGTCAAGAAGAAAGATGGATCTATGCGAATGTGTATAGACTACCGAGAATTGAATAAATTGACAATCAAGAACAAGTATCCTCTACCTAGAATTAATGACTTGTTTGATCAACTGGAAGGAGCAAGTTATTTCTTCAAAATCGATTTAAGGTCGGGGTATCATCAGCTTAAAGTCAGGAGGGAAGACGTTGCGACAACAACTTTTCGAACCAGGTACAAGCATCATGAATTTTTAGTTATGCCATTCGGCTTAACTAATGCGCCCGCAACTTTTATGGACTTGATGAATAGGGTATGTAAGGAATATCTTGATAAATTCGTTATTGTATTTATCGATGATATTCTTATATACTCTAAGACTGAAGAAGAGCATGCAGAACATCTTCGCCTGATACTGGAAT
The DNA here is from genome assembly GCF_001531365.2 of Cynara cardunculus var. scolymus. Lineage (NCBI taxonomy): Eukaryota > Viridiplantae > Streptophyta > Magnoliopsida > Asterales > Asteraceae > Cynara > Cynara cardunculus. Next base: position 31,390 of record NW_020200990.1, read on the forward strand.
TATTGAAAAGAGAAAAGTTGTATGCCAAGTTGTCCAAATGTGAGTTCTGGTTAAGGGAAGTCCAATTCTGGGGTCACGTTATCTTAGAAGCAGGGGTGAAAGTAGATCCAACCAAAATAGAAGCAGTTGAAAAGTGGGAAGCTCCAAAAACTTCTTCTGAAGTCTGAAGCTTTTTGGGTTTGGCAGGTTACTCTCGTAAGTTCATTCAGGACTTTTCTAAGATAGCCTTGCCATTGACCAAATTGACTCGGAAGAATGTCAAACTTAAGTGGGAAAAAGAACAGCAAGAAGTTTTTCAACTATTGAAGGATCATCTCTGTAGTGCGCCGGTGTTGACCCTACCTAATGGATCATAAGATTTTGTGGTATACAGTGATGCTTCAAAACTGGGATTAGGATGTGTTCTGATGCAAAGAGGAAAGGTAATTTCTTATGCATCAAGACAATTGAAAGATCATGAAAAATAGTATCCGACTCATGATATGGAGTTAGTCGCGGTGGTATTTGCTCTAAAAATCTGGAGGCATTATCTTGTAGAGACAAAAGTGCCAGATTTATACAGATCATAAAAGTCTACAACATCTGTTCAGCCAGAAAGATTTAAATATGCGACAGCATTAGTGGATTGAACTTGTTAATGATTATGATTGTGAAATCCTCTACCACCCAGAAAAAGTCAATGTGGTAGCTGACGCTTTAAGTAGAAAAGAAAGGAGCGGGACTATTAAAACTGTGGCAATGAGAATAAATTTAGTCCTTGATATCCATAAAGAAATTTTGAGATATCAGAAAGAAGCTATGAAAAAAGATCTTATCAAGTCAGAAAGGTTGGGTAAGATGATTTCAACTTTGGAACCAAATGATGAGGGGATTCTGTGATTTCAAGGGCGAATTTGGGTACCAAGTTTTGGAGATATCTAGAAAGTTATTTTGGATGAAAGCCATAAGTCTTGATACTCTATTCGTCCAGGTACCAATAAGATGTACCGTGATTTGAAATCTTTTTATTGGTGGCCCAGATTGAAGAAATATATAGCTAGATATGTGGAACAGTGTTTAACGTGTCTACAAGTTAAGATCGAGCATCAGAAACCGTATGGAAGCCTTCAATCTTTGTAGATTCCTGTGTGGAAATGGGATCACATTACGATGGATTTCGTTATGAAGTTACCCCGAACTCCAAAGGKGTATGACGCGATCTGGGTAATGGTTGATCGCCTATCAAAGTCAGCACATTTTCTACCTATAAGAGAAAAGTACTCTTTAGAGAAGCTGGCTCAGGTTTATATCCAAGAAATTGTAACTATATACGGTGTTCCACTGTCTATTGTTTCTGATAGAGATAGCCGTTTCACCTTAAAGTTTTGGGAGAGTTTGTAGAAAGCTCTGGGGTCTGAAATACGGTTAAGCACAACCTATCATCCGCAAACTGACGGGAAAAGTGAAAGAACTATCCAAACTCTCGAAGACATGTTAAGAAGCTGAATCATTGACTTCGGGGGATCATGGGAAGATCATTTGCCACTAATAGAGTTTGCGTATAATAACAGTTATCATTCCAGCATCCAAGCGACACCATATGAAGTATTGTATGGACGTAAATGTCGAACGCCGTTGTGTTGGAACGAGGTAGGTGAAAGGCAGTTGACGGGTCCTAAAATTGTTCAAGAAATTTCAGAGAAGATTGAGCAGATCCGTGAAAGAATCAAAACAGCACAAGACCGCCAGAAAAGTTATGTTGATAATCGTCGAAAGTCGATTGAATTTTGTGTAGGTGATTTTGTGATGTTAAAAGAATCGCCATGGAAGGGTGTCATCAGATTTGGGAAGAATGGTAAGCTCAGTTCGAGGTATATTGGGCCATTCAGAATATGCAAACGAATCGGGCCAGTGGCATATCAGTTAGAACTACCAGAAGAACTAAGTCTGATTCACAACACTTTCCATGTATCAAATTTGTGAAAATGTTTAATTGTTCCGAGTCTCGCTTTACCGTTACCAGAGGTCAAATTGGACAGTAAACTGAACTTTGTGGAAACACCAGAAGCCGTAATTGACCGAAAGATCAGGGTGTTGAGAAACAAGGAAATCAGTCCGGTTAAAGTATAGTGGAAGTTTCACAAAGGACCAGAGGCAACTTGGGAATTGGAATCAGAAATGAGAGGAGATTATCCATGGCTTTTTGATTAAAGGAATTCCGGGACGAAATTCTTTTGAAGGGGTGGATAATGTGATAACCRGGTCCTGGTTATTACCCAAGGTATTAATTATGTGAATTAATTGTTTATATGAATACATGTTTACATGAGTTAAAATGCGTAAGTATGTGTATTTCATACATGGGATGTATGTGAAAAATGTGTGCATGACATAAATATGCATGTGCATAAGTGTGTATGAGTTATATATGCATGATTGTTATATACATGCATGTGGGGGGGGGTGAGAAGTGACCAACTTTCCACATCTGGAAAGTATAAATAGAAGGTTTTGAGTATTTAGTAAGTTTCTTGCTTCTTTTAAGAATTTTGGGAGAATCAGTGAAGAATTGTTCGAAGATCAAGTTTGGAATCATTTTGATTGCAATCTTCTTCAAAATCAAAGTAGTTGCTAAGGTGAGTGATTTCTAAAAACAGTCTTTTAAGTTTTGGTTAATTGCTTTTGAAAGAACTGCATACCATCTTTAAAATTAACTTGTGCGATTTAGGGTTTTATCCGGATAAGAGGTGACCGAATTGTTTCTAAACCGGTCATAGTATTGTCTGGATTGGTTCTAAACCGGATACGTGTTGTCTGATTCAGTTATAAATTGCTCAAAAGTCATGCGATTTAGGGAGTTAGTGAGATTCTAATTATGTAAACCGGACAAAGATTTTGAACGGAGAAGTAGGAATACAACTAAGCATTGTGCGGTTTAGTCTTAAATCTCTTAAGGGTCATGCGGAGTTGTTTTAAATTGATCAAGTATTATCCAGTTTACTTCTTAAACCGCTGAAGGGTTATCCTGATTAGAGCTAAATCGCTCAAGGCTCATCGGGATTCAAGTGGAATTGTTCTAGGTTTTTGTCCTGATTTGTACATCGGACAAGAAGGGACAGTGTTGTCTGAATATCTTGTCCGGATACCATATCCGGTTGATGATTTGTTATAAATTATAAGTATTGGGTTTTATTGGAAATTTTATAGATTAGTGAATTTAGTTGTGGATTTATAAAAAGGGTATTTTATATCTTTTTAAATAAAAAGATATGTTCCAACCAAGCGTGGTGACGTAAGTCTGTTTGGGTATGAAACTATATTTTGGGAAACCTTCCTACCAAGCATGGTGACGTAAGTCTGTTTTGGTATAGAATTGGATTTTTGTAAACTGTTTCTACCAAGCGTGGTGATGTAAGTCTGTTTTGGTATGAAACTTGTTTTAAGAGGTAGTTCCCCCAGACGTGGTGACTTTTGTCTGTTCTGGCTTGGAACTGGGAATGGGTACTTTCAGACATCGTGACTTTTGTCTGTTCTGATAAGTAGCCCTGTTTTTGAATGGAGGAACAAGGGTGGCATATCAAGGAGATGTGTACTTGGAAAAAGGGTGGCATTGTCATATGTGGATATTATTATAACTTTTATTATTTTTACTAATTGGATTTAATAACTTTAAATCATCATTTTATTATGACCTAATGAATTAGAGATATTATTCCTATTAGAAATAATAATTTAGATGTTATTGAGAAAGGGAAAATGGTTTGTCATAAAGGGCAAGTATTGCCTTAAATTTTTCTGTTAATATTTACAAAGGAATGGTCTGATGATTCAAARACTTTGGTTACAATATTTGTTTCATATTGGGAACGTTGGGTCTTTAAWGCAGATGTATTTTATTAATATAACTGAGGTTCTTGAGTATATCCTATTTTACATATAATTGAGGACTGCATTATTTGATTGTATTGCATATATTTCTGAGCAAAGATACTTTATTATATTTTGGTGTTCATCACCCTGCATTTGCAAAGAAGGGATTTACTCACTAGACACTTCTGGTCTAACCCTCATTTTATATTTTAAAATTATGAAATGCAGGAATGGCGGGGTCCAGGGATAATAAGGGGAAAGGGAAAATGTGATTATTTTCCTAACATGTTATCTTCTTTTGAAGATTTGCTTAAGATTTCTTATTTTGAAGATACATGTTTTAGTACAGGATTTGTTTTGGAAATTTTCATATGTAGGTTTTGTACATATAGGAATCATTGTACTAGTGGGACCTTGTGATGTAAACTATATTTCTATGTAATGAAATATGTGTTATATGCAAATGTGGTGTTTGGGTGCCATGTAAACATGTATCCATATAAACAATTAATTGACATAATAAATACCTTGGGTAATAACCAGGACCCGGTTATCACATTATCCACCCCCTTCAAAAGAATTCTGTCACGGAATTCCTTTAATTAAAGAGACATGGATAATCTGCTTTCATTTCTGACTCCAATTTTGAGGTTGCTTCTGGTCCTTTGTGAAACTTCCACTGTACTTTAACCAGACTAATTTCGTTATTCGTCAACACCCTGATCTTTCGGTCAATTACGGCTTCTGGTTTTTCCACAAAGTTCAGCTTACTGTCTAGTTTGACCTCTGGTAATGGTACAACAAGACTTGGATCAGCTAAACACTTCCGCAAATTCGATACATAGAAAGTGTTGTGAATCAGACTAAGCTCTTCTGGTAGCTCTAACTGATATGCCACTGGCCCAATTCGTTTACTTATTCTGAACGGCCCAATATACCTCGGACTGAGCTTACCTTTCTTTCCAAATCTGACGACACCCTTCCATGGCGAAACTTTTAACATCACAAAATCACCTATACCAAATTCAGTCGGCTTTCGACGATTATCAGCATAACTCTTTTGATCTTGTGTTGTTTTGATTCTTTTGCGGATTTGTTCAATCTTTTCAGAAGTTTCTTGGACAATTTCAGGATCTGTCAGCTGTCTTTCACCCACCTCATTCCAACACAATGGCGTTTGGCATTTACGTCCATACAACATTTCATACGGTGCCTCTTGGATGTTGGAATGGTAACTATTGTTATATGCAAACTCTATCAATGGCAAGTGATTTTCCCACGATCCCCCGAAGTCAATGATACAACTTCTCAACATATCTTCAAAAGTCTGGATAGTTCTTTCACTTTGCCCATTAGTTTGCGGATGATAGGCTGTACTTTACCGTATTTCAGACCCCAAAGCTTTCTGCAAACTTTCCCAAAACTTCGAGGTGAAACGGCTATCTCTATAAAAAACAATAGACAGTGGAACACCGTGCCTAGTTACAATTTCTTTGATGTAAATCTGTGCTAACTTTTCAAAAGAGTATCCCTCTCTTATTGGTAGAAAATGCGCAGATTTAGACAGGCGATTAACAATTACCCAGATTGCGTCAAACCTTTTTGGAGTTCGAGGTAGCTTCATGACAAAATCCATTGTAATGTGATCCCATTTCCATACAGGAATCTTCAAATATTGAAGACTTCCATACGGTTTCTGATGCTCGATCTTAACCAGTAAACACGTTAAACACTGTTCCACATATCTAGCTATATCTTTCTTCAATCCGGGCCACCAATAAAAGATTTCAAATCCCTGTACATCTTATTGGTACCTGGATGAATAGTGTATCGGGATTTATGGCTTTCATTCAAAATTACTTTCCGAATATCCCCAAAACTTGGTACCCAAATTCGCCCTTGAAAACACATAATCCCTTTATCATTTGGTTCCAAGGTTGAAATCATCTTACCCAACCTTTCTGCCTTGATAAGATCTTTTTTCATAGCTTCCTTCTGACACATTAGAATTTCTTTATGGATATCAGTGACTAAACTTATTCTCATTACCACAGTTTTAATAGTTCCGCTCCTTTCTTTTCTATTTAAAGCGTCAACTACCATGTTGGCTTTTCCTGGGTGGTAAAGGATTTCACAATCATAATCATTAACAAGTTCAATCCATCGACGCTGTCGCATATTTAAATCTTTCTTGTTGAACAAATGCTGTAGACTCTTGTGATCTGTATAAATCTGGCACTTTGTTCCCAGAAGATAATGTCTCCATATTTTTAGAGCAAACACCACTACGGTTAATTCCATATCATGAGTCGGATACTGCTTCTCATGATCTTTTAATTGTCTTGATGCATAAGAAATTACCTTTCCCCTTTGCATCAGAACACACCCCCCCTAACTTTGAAGCATCTCTATATACTACAAAATTTTCGGATCCATCAGGTAGGGTTAACACCGACGCACTACAGAGGTGATCCTTTAATAGTTGGAATGCTTCTCACTGTTCTTTTTCCCACTGAAATTTAACGTTCTTCCGAGTCAATTTGGTTAATGGCACGACTATCTTAGAAAAGTCCTGAATGAACTTACGATAGTAGCCTGCCAGTCCCAAAAAGCTTCGGACTTCAGAAGGAGTCTTTGGAGCTTCCCATTTTTCAACTGCTTCGATTTTAGCTAGATCTACCTTCACCCCTGTTTTTGAGATAACGTGACCCAAGAATTGGACTTCCCTTAACCTGAAATCACACTTGGAGAACTTGGCATATAGCTTCTCTCTTTTTAATAATTCCAGTATTAGGCGAAGATGTTCCGCATGTTCTTCTTCGGTTTTAGAGTATATAAGAATATCATCGATAAATACAATGACGAATTTATCAAGGTATTCTTTACATACCCTATTCATTAAATCCATAAAAGCTGTAGGCGCATTAGTTAAGCCGAATGGCATAACTACAAATTCATGATGCCCATACCTGGTTCGAAAAGTTGTTGTAGCAACGTCTTCCTCCCTGACTTTAAGCTGATGATACCCTGACCTCAAATCGATTTTGGAGAAATAACTTGCTCATACCAGTTGATCAAACAAGTCATCAATCCTTGGYAGAGGATACTTGTTCTTGATGGTCAATTTATTCAATTCTCGATAGTCTATACACATTCACATAGATCCATCTTTCTTCTTGACAAACAAGACCAGAGCACCCCAAGGTGAAGTGCTAGGTCGGATGAATCCTTTATCAGTCAGATCCTTCAATTGAGTAACCAATTCTTTCAATTACGAATGAGCCAATCTATACGGTGCCTTGGCCACTGGTCCTGCCCCAGGTATGAGATCAATCCGGAATTCAATGACTCGATCTGGCGGTAACCTAGACAAATCTTCTGGAAAGACTTTCGAGTATTCATTAACGATTGGAATCAATTCCTGTTTACCTTTTTCTTTCTTTGCATCAATAACATATGCTAAACACCCTTGGCATCCTTTCCGAATAGATTTTTTGGCTTTTATTACAGATAATCAATTAATATGATGATCCTGACGATCACCATAAATAATAACTRTTCCTTGATCTGGTCGTGTAATTCTGATCATCTTCTTATTACAAACAATACTGGCCTGATGCTATGCTAACCAGTCCATACCCACCACTACATCAAACTCTTTCATCGGCATAGGAAATAGTCGAATCGGTAACTCACACCCCTCAATAATAATAACACAATTATTGAATACTCTAGTAACAGATTCCTGACTATTAGCAGTATCAACTATTAATTCGTCATCTAGTAGCATAGAATTCAGACATGCAGATTGAGGAAATGATAGTGATACAAATGAAAAATTTGCACCAGAATCAAACAACACCTTAGCACGTATAGAATTCAGAATGAAAGTACCTATTACTATCTGGGGTTGCTTTTGCCTCATTCTTGGTCATTTGAAACGATCTTCCTCTAGCTCCACTCTGGTTTCCCCTTGGTGCACTAGGCCTTCCACGGTTACTGGGAGTATTTTCTCCCATTGTCAAACGAGRAGCTCTCAATTGTGGACAATTTGGTCGGATGTGGTCAAGTGAATTGCATTGAAAACATCTTTTGCGTGTAGTGTAGTCCCTTGACAAATTCCCTGTCTCCCCACAACGATAACATCTTTTTAGTTCAGACGGACAATTTTCTTGATGCACCTGCTGACATTGTGGGCAGGTTCTAATGGGTGGCCGTTGAGGAATACGGTTATATGATTTAATAAACTTGGGTCTTCGATAACTGACTGAAGACCCTTCCCATTTTCTTTTCTCCACAAATTTCTCTTCCCCTTGCCTATTTTTATTTCTTTAAGTGACTTCGGCAGCATTGACAACTAGAGAAAAAGTTTTAGGATTCATAACAATCATGAACTCCCGAATAGAAGGTTTCAATCCCCAAATGTACCTTTCCACCTTTCGAGACTCTGAAGAAACATAATGYTCCGCAAAACGAGAAAACTCAATAAATTTCTCGGTATAATCCCGTACAGATCTATTCTCTTGTTCCAGTTTCAGAAAATCCTCTTCTATTTGCCTTACTGCTATCGTAGGACAGAATTATGTTTTGAAGTTGCTCACAAATTCTTTCCAAGACATTGTTTGCAGTATATTTGGTTGTGCCGAGGACTCCACATCCCACCAATATAAGGCAWTAGATTTGAGCATAGATACTGCAAATCTAACCTTATCTTCTTCAGAACATCTACTTGTGTTAAATACCGACTCAATTTCTTTTATCAAGCACATTGCTTTAACTGGATCTCTCTCTCCTGAAAAGGTTGGAGGTTTACATGTCAAAAACATCTTTATGTCTCATCCCCAGTTATTACTGCCTGCTGAAGGAGCTGGAGGATTAATTCCAACTCGCTCGGTTTTTACTCTAGCTGGCAGTCCCATAATGGATATCAGAGTTTCCCTCAGTTTTCCTATTTATTCTGCCAGATTGTTGCCTCTGTTTTTGTTGAGCATTCCCAGAAATAGATTCTCCTTGATCAGGGCGAATCTCGGCCTGACTCCTTTCAGGAATTTGACTCCTTCCTCGACCTCTACCCCTACCCCTTCCACGTCCCTTACTCCTTGAAGCATAGGTTGGTAGATTAACGGGAGATTCCTCCCTTTCTTCAGATTCAGGGCGGACGATTCTTTCTGATCTTCGAGATCGGCTAGACATCTGCAGATATTTTAGTATTAAATATCACGTATTCATATTCCCAAATATAATATGGTATCCGAGTATAGGTATGTACTTATAAATTCATAATTACATTGGCCATTTGTAATTCGAATTCACCTTACATACTTCCCTCTTTAACMCATTATATTTTATTCCCAGTGATACTAATAATGTTCGGGACTCTTAACATGCAAATGACAATTTAAGTCTAGGCATCATGCTTTAAATACCTAAATCTCTTAAACTAAGGCTCTGATACCACTTCTGTAACACCCCCAAACACCACATTTGCATATAACACATATTTTATTACATAGAAATGTAGTTTACGTCACAAGGTCCCACTAGTACAAGGATTCCTATATGTACAAAATCTACGTATAAAAATTTCCAAAACAAAACTTGTACTATCACATGTAATACAACATGTATCTTCAAAAGCAGATAACAGATTAGAAAAATAATTACATTTTCCCTTTCCCTTTAATATCCCTAGACCCCGCTATTCCTGCATTGCATAATTTAAAACAGAAAATGAGGGTTAGACCAGAAGGGTCTAGTGAGTAAATCCCTTCATTGCAAATGCAGGGTGATGAACACCAAAATATAATAAAGTAACTTTACTCAGAAATATTTTAATACAATCCAATGATGCAGTTCTCAATGACATGTATAAAACAATAAACTCAAGAACCTCAGTTCTATTACTAAAATACATCTAATTAAAGATTCAACATTCTCAATATGAAACAATAATGTAACCAAAGATTCTTTGAATCATTAAACCATTCCTTTGTAAATATTTAACGGAAAGATTTAAAGCAATACTTGCCTTTTATGACAAACCATTTTCCCTTCTCAATAACATCTAAATTAATATTTCTAATAAGAATAATATCTTTAATTCATCAGGTCACAAAGAAATGATGATTCAAAATTATTAAATCCAATTAGTAATAATAATAAGAGTTATAATAATATCCACATATGACAATGCCTCCCTTATTCCAAGTACACCTCTCCTTGATATGCCACCCTTATTCCTCCATCAAAACAGGGCTACTTATCAGAACAGACAAAAGTCACCACGTCTGAAAGTATCCATTCTCAGTTCCAAACCAGAACAGACAAAAGTCACCACGTTTGGGGGAACTACTACTTAAAACAAGTTTCTTACCAAAACAGACTTACGTCACCACGCTTGGTAGAAACAGTTTTATATAATCCACTTCCATACCAAAACAGAATTACGTCACCACGCTTGGTAGGAAGGTTTCCCAAAATACAGTTTCATACCAAAACAGACTTAAGTCACCACGCTTGGTAGAAACATATCTTTTTATTTAAAAAGATATAAAATACCCCTTTTATAAATTCACAATTAAACCCAATAATAGACATTTTTAAATAATATAAATGTCTAAAATATTCAACATTTGAAAATTATCAAATATATAAATCACCCGGATAAGTTATCCGAATATATAATCCGGACAACACTGTCCCTTCTTGTCCGATATACTAATCCGGACAATACTTGGTCGATTTAAGACTAAATCGCATGACTCATGTCCGGTTTAAAACAATCTGGACAACACATGATCAGTTTAAGACTAAACCGCTCAATACTTGATCTGTTTATAACTAATCCATACGACTTTTGGCGATTTAAAGCTAAACCGCACAATGTTTGGTCGTATTCATACTTCTCCGTTCAAAACCTTTGTCCAATTTACATAGTTTAAAATTCTCACTAACACCCTAAATCAGACAACTCCTACCCGGTTTAAGCGTAATCCGGACAAACCTTGTCCGGTTTATATCTAGTCCGATCAACCCATGTCCGATTTAAAACCAAGTCGCACAAAACAAATTTTAAGAATAATATGCAGTTCTTATAGTAAAAATCAAAGCTTTTAAAAGTGTATTTTTAGAAACCACTCACCTTTATGAAAGCTTGAAGAGGATTGCAAAACTCCTTTTGAATATCCGGACAACAGTTCTTAAATCACTTTAAAGATTTTGAAAATGGCAAGAGGATCAATTGAATTCTTAACTCACATATATATACCCTTCCAAAAGTGGAAGGCGGTTACCATACCCCACACGCATGCATAATTAAAATCCCTCACCCATGCATGTATATAAAGATTCATGCACACATATATGCACATCAATATTATGCACATATATATATATATATCATGCATATATAAATTCATATATATATATATATAAATATAATATATATATATATATACATATTATGCATATATCTCTATGCATAAAATACACATACTCACGTATTCAATTCTTGTAAACATGTATCCATATAAACAATTAATTCACATAATAAATACCTTTGGTAAWAACCATGATCCGGTTATCACATTGGGGTTGTTACACTTCGGGGGATCATGGGAAGATCATTTTCCGTTAATAGAGTTTGCATACAATAACAGTTACCACTCCAGCATCTAAGCGGCACCATATAAGGTATTGTATGAACGTAAATGTCGAACGTCGTTGTCTTGGAACGAGGTAGGTGAAAAACAGTTGACGGGTCCTGAGATTGTTCAAGAGACTTCTGAAAAGATGGAACAGATCTGTGAAAGAATTAGAACAGCACAAGATCGCCAGAAAAATTACGCTGATAATCGTCGAAAGCCGATTGAATTTTGCGTAGTTGATTTTGTGATGTTGAAAGTTTCGCCGTGGAAGGGTGTTATCATATTTGGAAAGAAGGGTAAAATTAGTCCGAGGTATGTTGGGCCATTCAGAAAATGTAAGCGAATTAGACCAGTAGCATATCAGTTAGAGTTACCAGAAGAGCTAAGTCTGATACACAACACCTTTCATGTATCAAACATGCGGAAATGTTTAGCCGATCCAAGTCTAGCTGTACCGCTTCTAGAGGTCAAACTAGACAGTAAGATGAACTTTGTGGAAACACCAGAAGCCGTAATTGACCGAAAAAATAGAGTGTTGAGAAACAAAGAAATCAGTTTAGTTAAAGTACTATGAAAGTTTCACAAAGGACAAGAAGCAACTTGGGAATTGGAATAAAAAATGAAATCAGAGTACCCGTGGCTCTTTGATTAAAGGAATTCTGGGATGAAATTATTTTGAGGGGTGGATAATGTGATAAATGGATCCTAGTTATCACCTGAGGTAATTATTACGTGATTATTTGTTAAATGATTACGTGATAGCATGATAAATTATTATATTTTTTCATGCAAATGTGTGAAATTATATGCATAGATGAGTGTGCATCAAATATATAGATATTTATATACAGGAATTCATGTATAATGCATGTATGCATATGAATGTATGCATGAAATATTTTATATGCATGCATGGGTTTTRCTCATGGGATGGGACATACATGCAATTTTAACCGCCTTCCTGTTATAGAAAGGGTATAAATATGAGATGAGGTTCTCAAGTTAACCACTTTGCTATTTTAAAACCTGAGAAAGACTTGAGAGAAAGAGAGAAGCTTGTCCGGATATCTTGTTTTAAAATTGGATTTTTGAAGTTGGACTCAACCTTGCCTTCAAATTGCATAAGGTGAGTGGTTAAAACGTTTTATGTATTTTTATGAATTGCATAAATTGAAATATATGAACTTTCACCTGGTTTAAGTGTTGAGCGATTTAGATATAAATTGGACAAGGGTTGAGCGATTTAAAGGTAAACCGAACATAATGTTGTCCGGATTGTTTTTAAACCGGACACATGTTGTCCGATTTAGCTATAAACCGAACACAGAGTCAAGCGATGTAAAGAGTTAGTGAGATTTGAGAAATATAAATAGCTTGAAAGCATTTAACGGAGAAGTATGAATACGACCAAGAGGTGTCCGGATTGTTAAATCGGACAAAGCCTCTAGGTGTTGTCCGGATTGTTAAATCGGACAAGGCTCGAGGGAATGGTTGTCCGGATTAGTGGTATATCGGACAAAGCATTGGGCGATTTAATGTCCGGATTACAAGATGAAGTGTTGTCCGGATTTGGTAAATCGGCCAAGTCTTGACCGGAGATGAAGTCCAGCCAAGTCTAAGTTGACCGAATTTGTACTTTGAGTAATGTAATGTTTATATAAATTGTTATTTTTATCATCTTTATGCAAAATGGGAATTTTTGATAAGGATGACTTTGAAACAATAATATTCCATTGGAACATTTATGACTGCGGTCTGTTCAAAATGGAATTGTTTTGCAAAATGTTTTGATGAGGAAATAAGGGTGGTATTTCAAGGAGAGCTGTACCTTTTGATATAAGGGTGGCGTTTGTATGTGTGTGATATGTGATATAACTTTTACTATTATATCCTTTAAGATTATCGTGGTCCAGAATCTTTATTTTTTTGTGACTTAAAGGTTTAGGATCAAGGTTCTTATTGGAAATCATAGTATGGATGTTATTGAGGAGGAAATAACAGATTTGACTTGAAACTCTGAATAAACCTTGTTTAATTTGAAAGGTTTAAAGTGGCACTATGATATACCTGGTTAGTACGAATCTATTTGGGATTTTGATGTATTATTTGCAAACAATGAGTTTGTCTTGAAAGGTGAAAAGGTATTGATATTCTTACATGTTCATATATTTGTTATATATATGAAAAGTTGTTTTACATAAAAGTTTTTGGTGATTTTCATCCTGTAATAACATAAAAAGGGTAACTCACTGGACCTTTCGGTCTAACCCTCGTTTTGTGATTTTAAATATGTATTGTAGGAAGTCCAGATGGTAAAGGGAATGGAAAATTGTGATATTTTTGTATATGCATATCTGCATGAAGAATTGTCTTTGACATGTATAGTTTTGATAGATGAAAGTTGATTAGTACGAGAATTGTATTTTGAATTTTTGGACCGTGTATTCTGTATTGATAAATTCTTGTACTAAGGGACCTATGTGGTGTATAAACATGTATTTCTTGTGTATGTTGTATATATTACATGCAATGTGTGGTATGGGGTGTTACAAAATGTTTCTATCAAATGTGGTGACGTAAGTCTGTTTTGGTATGAAACTATATTTTGGGAAACATTCCTATCAAGCGTGGTGACGTATGTCTGTTTTGGTATGAAACTTGTTTAAGAGGTAGTTTCCCCCAGACGTGGTGACTCTTGTCTGTTCTGGCTTGGAACTGGGAATGGGTACTTTCAGACGTGGTGGCATTTGTTTGTTATGATAAGTAACCCTATATTAATGGAGGAATAAGGGTGGCATATCAAGGAAAGATGTACTTGGAATAAGGGAGGCATTGTCATATGTGGATATTACTATAACATTTATTATTATTACTAATTAGATTTAATAACTTTGAATCGTCATTTCTTCGTGACTTGATGAGTTAGAGATATTATTCTTATTAAAAATAATATTTTAGATGTTATTAAAAAGGGAAAATGGTTTGTCACAAAAGGTGATTATTGCCTAAAACTTTCTATTAACATTTATAATTCATACAGAGGAATTCTGGTCTTTTAAAATAAAGACTTTAGTTTGTTGAGTCAAAGGGAATTGGGCTACAATATTAATTCCATTTTGGAATTATTAAATTCGTTAAGCAGATACAATTGTATCAAGTGTAACACCCCAAATCCATACATTGCATATAACACATATTTCATATATAGAATACATGTTTTCCCCCACATAGGTCCTTGATACAA
>NW_020200990.1:46483-47464 GCF_001531365.2 Cynara cardunculus var. scolymus
ATCTATGCTTCCAAAACAGCTAAGCACATAGGGAAGTAATTCACATAATGCTCTTTCCTTTATTATCATTACCTGCACACATATTTTGAAAACAGAAAATGAGGGTTAGACATGAATGTCTAATGAGGTTCCCTTTTTTGTAATGCAGGGTGAAGATCACCAAAACATTTATCAAATAATCATTTCACAACATGCGGAATAAAATCAGATTATGTTTTGGTCCGTCGAGCCTCTGGTTCCAAACCACACTTGGAATATATTTCAATAACTAGGACCAGAATCCCTCTGGTCTCTCTTCCAGAGCTTCTGGTTCCTCGACCAGAGCCCCTCTAGTCTCTCTTCCAGAGCTTCTGGTTCCTCGACCAGAGCCCCTCTAGTCTCTCTTCCAGAGCTTCTGGTTCCTCGACCAGAGCCTCTGGTTGTACTAACCAGAGCTTTTGGTTCAACGTGTAAGCCAACCAGAGCCTCTCTAGTATGTTTTTCATAAAAAGATTCTAAGTATAAAATCCTTTTCTTAAAAACTTCTAAAAATATGATTTTGACAGAGCTCTTATTAATAGATACAGAGCCTCTGGTCCAATTAGTACATTTAGTAAAAACTTGCTCATTCTCCAAATCAATAACCAGAATCCTCTRGTMCAATAATGAGGACCAACCAGAGCCCCTCTGGTTCCTTACAAGGAACAACCAGAGCCCCTTTGATTCCTCATAAAAATAACCATTCTGTTCCAAAACACTTTTAAACAATATCAATGGCCATAGGCCAAGTTTTCCCCTTCTCAATAACATCAATACTATTATTTCTAATAAGAACAATATCTTTGAGTTCTCAAATCACAAAGAAGTAAGGACTCAAATCTATTGTAGTCTTAAAAGACATAATAGTAAGAGTTATAATATTCACACACAATTGCCACCCTTATATCCAAATATGCCACCCTTATTCCAAAAGACACCTCTCCTTGATATGCCACCCTTATT
>NW_020200990.1:47549-58053 GCF_001531365.2 Cynara cardunculus var. scolymus
TCAAATGAAGACAGATCAAAATCACAATCGTCTCAAAAAGAATATTCTCTATAGTTTTCAACCAACAGTTTTATCATTAAAATCTTTCAAACTAAAGAACAATCTATTCTTTCAATGATTTCCAAAACATCATATCCCTTTTTAAATCCTCAAAACAGGATATCATTTCCAAAACKGTTTTAAAGAAGCAATCCCTTCTTTATCCTTCCCAACACAGTTTTTAATACTCAAATATATAGCAATAACACCTTTAAACTATCAAAATAGTTTTACCATATTTTCTTCAAAACCAACATAAAGACCCCCAATAGTTTATATAACAATATATATATAAAAGTTTTAGTCATCAAAAACTCATAGTGTATAATCTACAGTATTTTTAAAACTCAGCTTAACAATCACAGATTCTGTAGTTTTAAAACACTCAGCAAATCACAAGCTCTTCAAACAGCTTTGAACAAAAGATTTGTTCAAGAACACTTCTCACCGCCACAACACTCTTTTTCTCTTTCAAYDDATTTTTCTTCAAATGAAATGATAAGATAGAATCTTATCTTTTTATTTCTTTAAATACTCCCACCATGGCAGTGAAGATTATTTTAATTATAAAACTCATAGGCGGTGAAAGCTTTATCCAATAGAAATAACCTTGGGTGGTGGGTTTATTTATCATAAAATTCATGATTTATTAACCATGAAGGTATAAGTTTTTTAGATATTATAATAATGTTTCCACCAGGATATCTTATCACAAATATGCACCACCTCATGTATGCTTCACCCACATGCATTCATGTATAAGTCACATATACATCATGTCATCTTTTCAAATATATACATGCACAATATCATGTTCATGCGTTTCTCATTAGACATGCATATTTCATGTAATCCACATAACGAACACGTATAAATTACCTCAACCCATGTTATCTAAAACCTGGTTATAACATCAAGATCTGATACTAATAATTTTATCCTATTATTCATCATATTGAGAACTGAATTATTTGGTTGAAATGCAAATATTCCTGAGCAAAGATATTTTATTATATTTTGGTGTTTATCACCCTGCATTTGCAAAGAAGGGATTTACTCACTAGACCCTTCTGGTCTAACCCTCATTTCTGTTTTAAAAATATGCAATGTAGGAATTGCGGGGTCCAGGGATAGTTAGGGGAAAAGGAAAATGTGATTATTTTCCTAAACTTGATATCTGCTTTTGAAGATCTGCATAAGATTGCTTGTTTTGGAAGATACATGTTGTTATACATGTGATAGTACAATATTTTATTTTGGAGTTTTTCATATGTAAACTTTGTACATATAAGAATCATGTACTAATTGGACCATTGTGGTGTAAACTGTAACTCTATACAATAAAATATGTGTTATGCGCAAATGTGGTGTTTGGGGGTGTTACAAATAATGGTCTTCCCTTTGTTATGGTAAGAATGAATATACAAGCTTGAACTATGCAGTATGCTTTTTCAAACATATCAAATTTCTGGATTTCTTTTATTCAGACTTACAAGTCTGAACTCCACAGACTTATACCACAACTCTGGTATTCTGTTTTGAAAAGTTACAATGTGAAGCTATTTCCTAGACTTAGAAAATAACTCCTCAAGACTTATTCTCCAAACTTACAATACTGCTATAAAGTCTTCGTTTTCAGAGTTTCTAGCAGACCTAATATTGTTAATGTAGAAGCTTCAACTATGCAATATGTTTTTACAAACATATCTCATTTCTGGATTTCTATACTTAAGACTTAGAAATCTGAACTCCAGAAACTTCTCCCACAACTCTGGTAATCTATTATCTAGACTTATAATCTAGAGTTACTTCTCAGACTTAATAAACAGCTCTGCACACTTATCTTCCAAACTTACAAGTCTGCTATAATCTCTTGATTCTCAAAATTTCTACCAGATCTAAAAGTGTCAATTATGGTTTTTTTCTTAGTTTTGATAATGATCAATGTACTAGTTTGAACTATGCAGTGTTCTTCTTGAAATATATAGTCTCATTTCTAGATTTCTATTCTTCACTATTTGAAGTCTAAATTTAACAAATTTCTAAAAACACTTAAATAATTTAATATCTGTTATCTAACCCATATCCTTCAAACTCAAAAATTTGATATGTTAAATGTTCTTCAAAGTTCCCATTACTCTTAGGAATTAAAGAGACTTGCAAATCTGAATTTAGGAATCCCAACAAAGTAAGAACAGTTTGTTATCATGTATTTTTTAGAGTTATTTCAACGACTTAGAAAACAACTCTGAACTCCTAATCTTCAGAGTTCTTGTCAGAGTTAATTTCCACCACTACATCTCAACTCTGAACTCTTTTCCTTTAGAGTTGCACTTCAGACTTGCTTCCCATACTTACAACTAGACTGCGAAGTCTTACTCCTAAGAACCACAATTCAGAGATACATATCTGCATATTTTAGAGTTAATAAGTCTGACGTCTGCATTCTTATTCAAAGATAATGTAAATAAAGAAATTTCATTGTTAGTCACTCTACACTAATGACTGTTACTCCTGGTCATTTATTTTCTTACTCCGAAGTCCGAAGTCTAGACTTTCATTTCTGCCT
Organism: Cynara cardunculus var. scolymus; assembly: GCF_001531365.2. Lineage (NCBI taxonomy): Eukaryota > Viridiplantae > Streptophyta > Magnoliopsida > Asterales > Asteraceae > Cynara > Cynara cardunculus. The sequence goes on from NW_020200990.1 coordinate 50,158, forward strand.
TATTTCAAGAGTACAAGTCTGAATAAACATCATTTAGAGTTATAGTTCAGAGTTATTTAGTGACCATATCGGTGAAGTCAAACTCTGCAAATTTTGTTCTCTAAGTACACAATTCTGAACAAAAGTCTGGAAAGCAGCTTACTTACTATAGATCTATTAACACGTGTACATTACAGTTTGTAAAACTGCCTCTTCGATGTAAAGGTCTGTTTCTAATATAATTATTGTCGTTACAGACATGTTCTATTTCCTACTACAATAATAATCGTATGTTTAAGAGAACTAATTAACTGCATCCATTTTCTTATTATTCTTGTTCCTAACGATTTCTTATCAAATGCCTTCATTTACTCTTTTCTTATTAATTTTTTTTTACAGATCTATCTAAAACATAGATTCCATGGATGCTAAAGAAAGGAGAAAACTTAGAAAGATAATTTTGAATAGTGGTAAACAGTCTTTGAAGTCTACGTCATCAAACACTAAAGGTACTTCAATCAATAGAGTTTTTAATATGATGTTTCATAATGGAAATATTATCTCTTCAAATAACAACTTGAAGGTAATTCTTTCCATTATCATTTTCTATTTCTTTTTACAAGTGATATCCCCACTTCTCAAATGCGATTAAGATCTTTATCTAAGAGCAAAAATGTTTGCTATCATAATGAAAATATGGACCCAAATACATATCGTAAGTATGAACATACAAGCATTCAAAATTTCTTCTTCAAATATAACTATTAGAAGTCCATTATCTAATAGTTTCAATGGTATGTATAATATGTTTAACATCTCATTGTTAATATAATGACTCCATTACAATTTGTATTTTAACACATGTTTCAAATTACGTAAATTTTATATTTGAAACATCCAGTTTTCCTGTAAATAAATACTATTCCTTGTCTTCTAATGCCATGACATCAATCAATTCATCGACAATAGAGCAAACTTCTTCCATGTTGAAGTTATCGGCAGGACAACATAGATTACGAAAGAAGACTGTAAATCTATCTGATATACCCATAATTGATGTGACATCAGATGAAGAATTAATTGATCAACAACAACCTACAAACAGAATTGCAGGAATATCTGAAGCTAAACCTTTGGTTAATCAATTATTTCACAATTAAAAGTAATTATTATTATTCAATTTATTATAATATTTCAAAAACATATTATTAAACAGAGTACCTGGATCACGATGATAAAACGGTTATCTATGAATTCTATCATGCAAAATTAGGAAGAGATGAAGCTCTTAGAGGAAAAAATGTGGGATGAAAACAAATTATTCACTTTGTTGTCTTTACGGCAAAGTTGAGCATCCCAAAGAAAAAGAAATGTCTATAGTTACGTAAATATTTTCCTTTGTGAAGATTCAAAAAGCAAGTACTTCATGAAGAACATTCGTCGTTATAATTCAATGTTTTCATTTACCTCAATTGGTGGGAAAGTTGATTCATCCATTAATAGTGGTAATGCTCCATACATATAAAGGCTTAACGGTCAAAATTACCATAGAATGGGCAGTTTTTTAGCACCAAATGGATCCAAACCAAAATTCTCTTAATTATACATATATGATACTGAGAATGAAGTTTCAAATAGACACAATTCTTTTCGGTATATATTCATCCTTATACTTCTTAATAAATTTATTTGAATTCCCTAATATGGTTATATTAATGGTTACTTTCATTTTATATATTTTATGATGTAATTAGTGAACAAAAAGAAGAGTCTACATCAAATTCTGATTCCCTTGATGTTGAGATTATATTAATCCTTATACTTCTTAATAAATTTATTTGAATTCCATAATATGGTTATATTAATGGTTACTTTCATTTTATATTTTTTATGATGTAATTAGTGAACAAAAAGAAGAGTCTACATCAAATTCTAATTCCCTTGATGTTGAGATTATACAATATTTGAAGAACATACTAGATGCCCAAAATGTTTTGGTCAAGTCTTATAGAATGGCAATATATTGTTTCCAATGCAATCCTAATGTGAAGCTAAACTTACGGCTTATTGGAAGACGGGAAAAGGATGGAAGAAGATATAACCTTCCAACTGCTTCAGAGGTTGCAACTTTAATTGTTGGAAATGATGGTAGTACAATTGAAAAGAGAGATATCATTGTAAAACATCAAACGGGTTATCTACAACAAATAAGTGAATTATATCCTTCCTACCTTCCTCTTCAATATCCGTTGTTGTTTCCATACGGAGAAGATGATTACAGAGTTGACATTCCTTATAGAGAGATAACATTTTCAAGCAAAAGTAAAAGACCAATTGTAACAATGAGGAAGTTCTTTGCCTTCAAACTTCAAGATAGAGTAAATCAGTTTTCATTAATTGTCAATGCAAGGAGGCTTCTGCAGCAATTTATCGTTGATGGTTATACAATGATTGAAAGTGAGAGATTGCATTACATACGTAAGCAACAGAAAGTTTTAAGATGCGAGACTTACGATAATTTACGTAATGTACAAGAGCAAGGAGAGTCAGATGCTTCAAACATTGGACAACGTGTTATATTACCTTCTTCTTTTACCGGTGGTGCTTGGTACATGATGTAAAATTATTTGGATGCAATGTTCCTTTGTAAATGGTATGGATATCCAGACTTWTTCTTAACCACGACATGTAATCATAAATGGCCATAAATTAAAAGATTTCTTAAAGATACCATGCTAAATCCATAAGACAGGCCTGATATTCTTTGTCGTTTATTTAAGATCAAGCTTGATGCACTTATTAATGAGTTGAAAGATAGTGCATTATTCGGTAAAGTTCAGGCAGGTATGTTCAATTTATGATAACAGTTTTACCAAAATTTTCATACTTAGATTTTATCTTTATTAATTTAAATTTTGACTTTTTTGTATTTGTTTATACAATTGAATTTCAAAAGCGTGGGTTGCCTCATAGTCATCTATGTTTATTTATGCACTCTGATTTCAAGCTACTTACTGTTGAACATGTTCATCCTATTATCTCAGCTGAGATCCCAGACAAAAACAAAGATCCATATTTATACTCACTTGTAAAAGAGTTCATGATCCATGGACCTTGTGGTGAAGTGAACACTAATTGTCCATGCATGATTGATAGAAAGTGTTCAAAAAAGTATCTGAAAAGATTTTTTGAACACACTTCCATTGATGTTAATGGTTATCCTTTATATCGCAGACGAGATGATGGGAGTTTTTTGAGAATTTAGGTGTTAAACTAGATAACAGAAATATCGTTCCATATAACAAATATCTCTTGAAAAGATATCAAGCACACATTAATGTTGAGTGGTGCAATCAGGCTTCTACAATCAAATATTTGTTCAAATATATCAATAAAGGTCCGGATAAAGCTACTGTTGCAGTTGTAGAAAACAGTAATGATGAGGTTACTATTAATGATGTTGATGAGATAAAAGAATATTATGACCGTAGATATGTATCTGCATGTGAAGCTTCATGGCGTATTTTTGGGTACAATGTTCATTATAGGACTCCTTCTGGTTTGAGACTTCCTTTCCATCTTCCTGAACAACAAGTGGTATTTGGTGCTGAAGATGATATTGAAAATGTCATAAACAGACCATCTGTGGCATCTTCAATGTTCTTAGCTTGAATGAATTGTAATAAAATTTATCAAGAAGCACGGACACTCACTTACGTTGAAATCCCTACAAAGTTTGTGTGGAAATTGGAAGAGCGACGTTGGGATCGAAGGGAAAAAGGCTTCTCAATTGGACGAATTCATTCAGTTTCGCCTACTCTAGGAGAAACATATTATTTAAGAATTCTTTTGAATAAAGTGAAAAGTCCTAAATCATTCGAAGACATTCGTACAGTAAATGGAAATATATTTCCTACTTTTAGAGATGCATGTTATGCTCTTGGGCTTTTAGATGATGACAAGAAATATATTGATGCCATTGAAGAAGCAAATTTAACCGGATCTGGTTTTTATTTACGCTTCTTATTTGCAACCATGTTGATTTCAAACAGTCTATCTAGACCTAAGGTTGTTTGACAAAAAACATGACAATACTTAGCAGATGGCATTCTTTACAATCAACGAATTGCATTAAAGTCTCTAGGTATGCTAATTATATATTATAAGTATAGATTTATATAGTTATTATATAAATACTAAATAATTTATTGTTTTTGTATTTGTTAACTATTATGTTCTTTCTTAAATTGTTTTTTTGTTTTAATTTTTATGTAATGATTGTTTACATTTACATTATAGTTTTTACAGATTTATCTCTCAATGAAGAACAAGTGAAGAACCTGACATTGTTTGAAATTGAGAAGATTTTACTTCGTAACAATTCCAGCCTAAGAAAACTCCCCACTATGCCTTACCCTGATAATGATTCTCTTGAATCTTCAAACAATCGTTTTATTACGAAGGATCTAGATTATAGCATAGGTAATCTACGTGATGAGTTTTAGGAGCTTCTAACTGCTTTAACAAATGAGCAAACAGGTGTTTATGACGATATCATGACAACTGTTGAAAACAACAGAAGTGGTGTGTTTTTTGTTTATGGGCAGGGTGGAATAGGTAAAACATTTATATGGAAGACATTAGTTGTATCAATAATATCTAAAGGAGAAATTGATTTAAACATCGCTTTCAGTGGTATTGCTTTTTTACTTCTTATAGGTGGCAGGACACCACACTCTCACTTTCAAATCCCTCTAATTATTAATGAAGATTCTCTTCGTCACATAAAGCCAGACAGTGATGTTGCGAAGTTAATAAAAAAGACTACTTTGATTATATAGGATGAGGCACCATTGGTTCATATGCATGCATTTGAAGCATTGGATAGAAGTATGAACGATATTTTCAATAGTCGATGCATTAATGACTCACAAATGCTTTTTGGTGGCAAGGTAGTTGTTTTTGAAGGAGATTTCAAACAAATTCTACAGGTTATTCCCAACGCAAGTAGAAAAGACATTTTTAATGCGTCGTTAAGTTCATCTTACATTTGGGAAAAATGCAAAGTCCTAAGGTTAACTGAGAACATGAGGTTAACTGTTGACAGTCAATCTTCTGAAATTGAATAGAAAAAGGTTTTTGCAAACTGAATTTTGGACTTAGGAGAAGGCAAGGTTGGTAGTGATAATGATGGTGAGGCAATTGTTGATATACCTCATGATCTTCTCATTACCGATTCAATGGATCATATATCTACATTAATTCAATTTGTGTATCCTTCAATTCTTGTAAACATCAAGAATTCATCTTATTTTCAGGAAAGGGAAATTCTTGCACCAAAACATGAAGTCGTTCAAGAAATAAATGACCGTTTGCTATCATTGTTCGCAGAAGACGAAAAAGAGTACTTATGTTTAGATAGCCTATGTGAATCAGAGCAACTTCACGACCAGTTTGATAAAACTTTGTACTCTCCTGATGTCTTAAATGGTCTTAACTTACCACGTTTACCAAATCATAAGATATTACTAAAAGTCGGTGTTCCAATCATGTTACTTAGGAATATTGATCAGAAATCTGGATTATGTAATGGAACTAGACTACGAGTGTTATCTTTAGAAATCAGGTTATATAAGCAGAGATTATATCTGGAAGCAATATTGGAAGCCGGACATTTATTCCAAGAATCTCTTTGACACCTGCAGACAAAAAGATTTCATTCAAATTTCAAAGGAGACAATTTCCAGTTGATGTATGTTTTGCCATGACCATAAATAAAAGCCAAGGACAATCATTATCGAAAGGTTGATTTATTTCTAAGACAATCGGTCTTCATCCATGGTTAGCTATATGTTGCTTTATCTAGAGTTAAAAGCAGGCAAGATTTAAAAGTATTAATTATAGATGATGATATTATTATTAGCAATAGAACAAAGATTGTTGTATATAAAGAAGTATTTAGTAATTTATGATACGTGGTTGTTATTTTATTAATATTTTAGCTACTTATTTTGCATAATTTTTTTACGTTTTATTATATATTATGTTTTACAAGTTCTTAATATTTACTCATCTTATTATTAATTCTTTATAAAATGCATACTACTTTCATTTAATTCTTGTAAAATAGCCCATGTAATACACGGGTTCGAACCTAGTATATATATATAATAGTAAGAGTTATATCATATGTAAGAACCATGATCCTAAACCTTTAAATCACAAATAAATAAATATTCCAGACCACGATAATCTTAAAGGATATAATACTAAGAGTTATATCACATAACACACATACAAATGTCACAATTATATCCAAAGGTACATCTCTTCTTGATATGCCACCTTTATCCCATGGTACACATCTCCTTGATATGCTACCCTTATCCCATGGTACACCTCTCCTTAATATGTCACCCTTATTTCCTCATCAAAATATTTCACAAAACAATTCTATATAGATCAGACCGCAGTCTATGGAATATTATTAGTTCAAAATCATTTTTATCAAAAATTCCCATTTTGTATAAAAATGATAAAACTAACAAACTATATAATCATTACATAAGTCAAAGTGTAAATCCGCTCAACATAGACTTGGCCGGACTTCATCTTCGGTCAAGACTTAGCCGATTTACCAAATCTGATCAACACGCTATATCCTATCCAATTTAACAATCCGGACAACACTTAGAGGCTTTGTCCGATTTAACAATCCGGACAACCCTTACAGGCTTTGTCCGATTTAACAATCCGGACACCTCTTGGTGGTATTCATACTTCTCCGTTCAAAACACAACATAATTTCAAGGTTCATAAATCGCTCAACACTTGTCTGGTTTATTCTAATCCGGTCAACACATCAGGTGGATTATATTTAAATCGCTCAACACCTTGTCCGGTTAAGAGTACACCGGTTAATGTATCAGGCGATTTAACCCTAAACTGCTCATACCTTGTCCGATTTAAGCTTAAACCGCCCAATCACTCATCCGATTAGAACTTAAACTTAAATCGGATAAAAAGCTTTTAAACACAATCAATATACAATTCAAAGAGATTCAAAAACATTTTAACCACTCACCTTTGAAATACTTTTGATAATCTTCTAGAAATTCAGTTAGCAAGCAATCCGATCAACTCTACTTTCTTTAAATCGCTCACTAGCTCTCAAAATGGCAAGAAGTTCACAAATGAACTTCACCCTCTTTTTATACTTTCCTTAATAGGAAAGTCGGCTTCTAATCAGTCCCTCATGCATGCATTCCACATACTATATTCATCCATGCATACACCTCATGCATGCATTTCCAATATATATATATATAAAATACATAATTATGCATATATATATATATACACTATATACATTTCACATTATGCATATAATTTCGATGCATAAAATTCTTATACTAGCATGATCAAATATAACAATTTATTATGCTTATCACGTAACCATTTAACAGTTAATCACGTATTAATTACCTCAGGTTATCACATCACAAGTCTTTATTAAATTAGGTTCTTCTATCACCATACAATTCATATTGAAGACACAATGATAATCTTTCTTTTTTAGTCTTAACTTCACATTTATTAATGGATGGTTATAAAAATATCAATCTCATGATTATAGCTAAAATAACATGTTTATTTTTTTTCCAAATTATAGATGACTTGTTATTTTAATATGATAAGAAATTYGGATGTTCTATCTTTAACGTATATGTAGTCACCAATGTTCATATGGTGTATATATCGTTCACATGTGTCACACCCCGCTAAAGCGGAAACGCAAGATGCAACAGGCAAGCGTSTCACAGCAACAATTAATAGATAACAACTTTAAGTTTTACATAATAAAACGAGTTTAATATTACAACCAAAATTTTATAAAACTCTTCATTTGCAAAACTT
>NW_020200990.1:58658-62643 GCF_001531365.2 Cynara cardunculus var. scolymus
CTTGACTAAGCAGTTCCTTAGTCCAAAGATTTAAATAAATAAATAAAAACATGTATAGCTTGCTTATTCTTATGCCTTTCCCCCAAACAAATAGTTAAAGCATTAAAAGTGGGGCCGTGAGGACTCACAAGTTTGCTGATGAATATCCAGAGGTTGACCCTAGAAGTTGTCAATGCTCGCCCGATCTTCCTAGACAGACCAACAACCAACGCTAAAATCACTTAAGGTTTCTTGCCCAAGCTAAAGTAGAGTTACTTTCCATGCAATGCCATCAAGTTTTTATAAATTAAAGTTAATATTTTATTATTTTACCTTTTTTTTAAAAAGAACCTTCCAAAATCCTCATTATGACAACATTTTTACATCATCCAAAACAATGATGACAGCCGCCAATTTCAAATATCAAGAATTTTTGATTGGGCTTGAGTCTCTTCATAAATACCCTACAATCTTGAGTTACACGCCCCCAAAACAGATTGCATGCTCCAAGAATGACAGCAAATATGGGGGCTCAAACTCATCATTTTTCAAGAATTTAAACTCTAATTTTTTTAGCCATCATCCTCGATCAACTTCCAGAAAATATTTTCCGATTTCATTACATTCTTGAAGATAATAAAACTGATTTTGAGATGCATGCAAGGTTCAGCTATGCTTCAAAACATAACGTTTGATGATCCAATTCCGCATGTAGTGGAAATCTCTTCTACTTCCTTAGAGATTAAAGAATATGGATCATTGATTATCATCCTATGAAGACATTTTCATGTCTTTGATGCATAATCTCTCCTCTTTAACTCTCTCGAACTTTCTAAAAGATCGAATAGGGGAAGTAGATGAGTGAAAACGTTTGGAATTCTGTAAAGTGGGTTAACCAGAATCATACCTTCTTCTTATAGCCTTGATTGTTCTTCAGCGTTTGACAGAAATACCCTGAAGATTTTGCTTAAAGGAAATCGGCTGGAAGGTGGATGATTTTAGAGAGAGAGGGATACAGTTTAACAAGATCAAGAGAGTTGGAAATGAGAGTTTTCAAAAGATGTGGGGTATTTATATAGGGATTTTATTGAGGGAAATGGGCTGGTCTTTAAAGGCCTAACCCAACAAAACTTTTTTTAAGTAAGATTTAAACCTACTTAAATTTTCCCCACATAGATGAAATAACACAAATAGCTCCAAACTCCAACTTTTGATAAGACAAGTGGACATTCAAATGGAACTTTTGCAGAATTTAAATTAAGGAAAACTCAAAACATCAACTTTATTTTTATCTGACGTATTTTCAAAAATATTTGGCATTGCATAAGATAACTTAATTTGATTTCCTACCAAAACGCGACCTTCCCAACAAAATTTAAGAGTTAATACCAGAATGGTTCTAATCACTTAAGCCTAGATCCTAGAGAAATATAAATTCTAATATAGGATCTGTAATGGGATGCTAACCTGAAGCTCAGAAGTGACGGGATGTCACAGTCTCCCCATGTCAGAGAAATTTAGCCCCGAAATTTATTTGTCTATCCCAAATCAAGACTTGCTGGAGAACAATTGGGGATATTTGCTTTTCATGAAATCTTCTCTTTCCCACGTGTACTCCGGTCCATGTCTCGAAGTCCAATGAACTTTTACAATTGGGATTTTACTACGTCTCAATTGCTTGATCTTATGGTCGAGGATTTCAATCGGTTCTTCAATGAAACGTAACCGTTCATTGATTTGAATGTCTTCCAAAGGTAGAACCAATGTTTCGTCGGCTAAACATTTCTTAAGGTTTGGTACATGAAATGTATCATGGATGGCACTCAGCTCTGGGGGTAAGCTTAGTTTGTATGCAACCGGTCCCACTCTTTCAAGTATTTCAAATGGTCCAACATATCTTGGGCTAAGCTTTCCTTTCTTTCCGAAGCGTACAATCCCTTTCCATGGAGATACCTTTAAAAGGACTTTATCACCCACTTGAAATTCCAAGGGTTTCCTTCGGTTATCGGCATAGCTCTTCTGACGATCCCTTGCAGCTTTAAGTTTTTCTTGGATGATTGCGATTTTGTCGGTTGTCTCCTGGATAATGTCAGGCCTGGTCAGTTGCCTATCGCCAATTTCCTGCCAACTAAGTGGGGATCTACATTTTCGTCCATACAAGGCTTCAAAAGGTGCACATTGGATACAAGTGTAATACCTATTATTGTAAGAAAATTCGACCAATGGTAGATGGGTATCCCAACTACCTCCGAAGTCTATCACACAGGCTCGCAACATATCTTCTAATGTTTGAATCGTCCTTTCCGTCTGTCCATCCATTTGAGGATGATATGAAGTGCTTAAATCCAATCTCGTGCCTAGTGTCCTTTGAACCGATTGCCGTAACCTGGAAGTAAAACGGCTGTCTCTATCTGAAATGATAGAAACAGGTACTCCATGCCGCGACACAATCTCATTGATATACAACTGCGCCAGCCTTTCCGTACTGAAATCTTCTCGAATAGGTAAGAAATGTGCAGATTTCGTAAGTCGGTCCACTATGACCCAAATTGAGTCGTAACCCTTCCTTGTTCTTGGTAACTTTGTAACGAAATCCATTGATATCTGATCCCACTTCCATTGGGGAATTTCTGGTTGCTGAAGAAGACCAGATGGTTTGTGATGTTCAGCTTTTACTCTTGCATAGGTTATACACCGACTTACGTAGAAGGCAACGTCCTTCTTCATTCCTGGCCACCAGTAATAATCTCTTAGCTCTTTGTACATCTTATCCGTTCCTGGATGAATTGAGTATCTTGATCGATGTGCTTCCTCTAAGATTATTGACCGGAGACTGTCACTCTTTGGTATCCAAACTCTTTCTCTGAAGTAACGCACCCCATCTTCTCGTGTTTCGAATTCCTTCTCTAGGTGATGCAGGGTTTCGTTCTTTGGGTTCTCTGGTTTCAACGCCTCTTCTTGAGCTTCAAGAATTTGAGTTTTTAGAGTCGTTTGGACCAACAATCCCATGGCTCATACCCTTGATGGTTTCACTTTTTCTTTTCGGCTTAAGGCATCCGCTACCACATTAGCTTTCCCCGGGTGATACTTTATTTCACAATCATAATCGTTGAGAAGTTCAACCCACCTCTGTTGCCTCATGTTCAGCATCTTTTGATCAAATATATGTTGAAGGCTTTTATGATCAGTGAAAATGGTACATTTGGTGCCGTAAAGATAGTGCCTCCATATCTTAAGTGCAAATACTACTGCCCCCAATTGAAGGTCATGCGTAGTATAATTCTTCTCATGCACTTTAAGTTGCCTTGAGGCATATGCAATGACCTTATCTTTTTGCATTAGCACGCTTCCTAAGCCTTGATGCGATGCATCACAGTAGACCATAAAATTTTCCGAACCCTCAGGTAGAGCTAAGATCGGTGCGTGACATAGCCTCTGCTTAAGAGTCTCAAACGCTTCTCCCTGTTTCTCACTCCAAACAAACTTCTTGTCCTTCTGGGTTAAGGCAGTGAGTGGTTGCGCAATTTTTGATAAATTTGCAATGAATCTTCGATAATAGCCTGCCAAACCAAGAAACTGTCGAATCTCTGTTGGGGTTCTTGGGGCCTTCCAGATCTTAATGGCCTCGACCTTGGCAGGATCCAGCTGAATCCCTTTTTCATTGACTATATGACCAAGAAACTGTACTTCCCGTATCCAGAATTCGCATTTAGAAAATTTTGCGTACAATTTCTCGTTTCGGAGTAATTCCAATATTATTCTTAGATGTTGCTCATGGTCCTCCCTGCTTCGTGAATAAATTAATATATCGTCTATAAAGACGATTACAAATTTATCCAGGTATGGTCTACAAACTCTATTCATTAGGTCCATGAAGACAGCCGGTGCATTGGTTAACCCAAATGGCGTAACCAGAAATTCGTAATGACCATAACGAGTTCTGAAGGCTGTTTTGGGAATGTCCTCCTCCCGAACTTTCACTTGGTGGTATCCAGATCGTAGGTCA
>NW_020200990.1:65775-80370 GCF_001531365.2 Cynara cardunculus var. scolymus
AGCCTCTGGTTCAACTTTCATACTTAGAAAAATACTAAGCAACTTATCCATCGATCTCTGGTTCCCTTCCCAACAATGCTTCTAGTCCATTTATAAAAAAAATCTAAGGAATTCTTATTCCCTTGCCTCTGGTCCTTCTAACCAGAGCTTCTAATACCACATACACACTTTATAGCTTTATGGGATTTCTATCCCATTGCCTCTGGTTCTTCTAACCAGAGCTTCTGGTGCCACACAAACACTTAGAAATTTTATGAAATTTCTATTCCAATACCTCTGGTCCTTCTATCCAGAGCTTCTGGTCCAACATGGACACTTAACATGATAAGGGTTTTTCAACCCAACGTCTGTGGTCTTTCTTGGGCAATGGATATTCATAGTGAGTATAACACATAAAATCGTGCTTTTCATAACAATTTCCTAATGGGAGCATATCTCACGTACAGCCGATTAAGTTCTTCTTATTATATGTAAGTTAAACACAGGTGATCAGACTCTGTTTAATTGACATATAATAATGTGACCCGCTTTCAAATCATATGATTCTAAGTTACTTGAAAACAATTTTGAAAAGAATTTTGGTTATAGTCGATGGTTTGTAAAGAAAACCAGCGTTCTCTATAACAGAAGCTCTGATACCAAATCTGACACACCCCGCTAAAGCGGAAACGCAAGATGCAACAGGCATGCGTGTCACAGCAACAATTAATAGATAACAACTTTAAGTTTTACATAATAAAACGAGTTTAATATTACAACCAAAATTTTATAAAACTCTTCATTTGCAAAACTTCCGATTCGAACTAAATCAGCTTTRCCACGAGTATGCTCCCAAGTGAAACAAATCTTACTTACCTCCTGAAAAGCATGAAACATAAAACGAGTCAACTACAAAGAGTTGGTGAGCTCACAGGTTTTCACATGCATAAAACATTTTAATGCATAATCCAAATATTTGCAAACTTATGCAATACTTTTGCACTTAATAAATGTAAATCTTCATGATGTAGGAACTTGAGACGCTACTGAGCCTTACCTGACCAATTGCCCCATTAATTTACGAACAACCATAAGTAGCCCGTACACTACTTAGGTCCCACAGTTCGATATAGTACTAATTTAGCGGTGGTCCAAATTCCACATGATTAGACCAAGAAAAACATAGGTAGAGTGCACCCCTTTCTGGGTGGGACTGTCAACACAATAGCGGCTATCCACAATACCACGACCCGGGGACATGCCCGAGTTAACAAGTAGCGTTTACGGACGGGGACTTTATTTGGAAACATATTCTCAAGCACATTAATTTAGCATTTATTCTAGAGTGCAAAAACGGTTAATAAATCATAACATAGTAAACCCGACTAAGCAGTTCCTTAGTCCAGAGGTTTTAAACAGAGTTTGTCTAAGCTGTTCCTTAGTCCAAAGATTTTAAACAAAGCTTGACTAAGCAATTCCTTAGTCCACAGATTTAAATAAATAAAAAAACATGCATAGCTTGCTTATTCTCATGCCTTTCCTCCAAACAAATAGTTAAAGCATTAAAAGTCGGGCCGTGAGGACTCACAAGTTTGCTGATGAATATCCAGAGGTTGACCCTAGAAGCTGTCAATGCTCGCCCGATCTTCCTAGACAGACCAACAACCAACGCTAAAATCACTTAAGGTTTCTTGCCCAAGCTAAATTAGAGTTACTTTCCATGCAATGCCATCAAGTTTTTATAAATTAAATTTAATATTTTATTATTTTACCTTTTTTTTAAAAAGAACCTTCCAAAATCCTCATTATGACAACATTTTTACATCATCCAAAACAATGATGACAGCCGCCAATTTCTAATATCAAAAAATTTTGAGTGGGCTTGAGTCTCTTCGTAAATACCCTACAATCTTGAGTTAGACGCCCCCAAAATAGATTGCATGCTCCAAGAATGACAGCAAATATGGGGGCTCAAACTCATTATTTTTCTAGAATTTAAACTCTAATTTTTTTAGCCATTATCCTCGATCAACTTTCAGAAAATATTTTCCGATTCCATTACATTCTTGAAGATAATAAAACTGATTTTGAGATGCATGCAAGGTTCAACCATGCTTCAAAACATAACGTTTGATGATCTAATTCCGCATGCAGTGGAAATCTCTTCTACTTCCTTAGAGATTAAAGAATATGGATCATTGATTATCATTCTATGAAGACATTTTCATGTCTTTGATGCAATAGGGGAAGTAGATGGGTGAAAACGTTTGGAATTCTATAAAGTGGGTTAACCAGAATCATACCTTCTTCTTAAAGTCTTGATTGTTCTTCAGCGTTTGACAGAAATACCCTGAAGATTTTGCTTAAAGGAAATCGGCTGGAAGGTGGATGGTTTTAGAGAGAGGGATACGGTTTAACAAGATCAAGAGAATTGGAAATGAGAGTTTCAAAAGATATGGGGTATTTATATAGGGATTTTATTGAGGGAAATTGGCTGGTCTTTAAAGGCCCAACCCAACAAAACTTTTTTTTTTAAGTAAGATTTAAACCCACTTAAATTTTCCCACATAGATGAAATAACACAAATAGCTCCAAACTCCAACTTTTGATAAGACAAGTGGACATTCAAATGGAACTTTTGCAATATTTAAATTAAGGAAAACTCAAAGCATCAACTTTATTTTTATCTAACGTATTTTCAAAAATATTTGGCATTGCATAAGATAACTTAATCTGATTTCCTACCAAAACGCGACCTTCCCAACAAAATTTAAGAGCTAATACTAGAAAGGTTCTAATTACTTAAGACTAGATCCTAGAGAAATATAAATTCTAATATAGGATCTGCAATGGGATGCTAACCTGAAGCTCAGAAGTGACGGGATGTCACAACATGTGTTCCAATGTGTTCATAAAACAGTATCTATATACATCTAACATTTGGTCAATATGTGTGCACAAACAAAACACTTTGATCATATATTATTGTGTTCACATGTGAAAGTCAATTACTTTAGTATTCATAAGTTTTAATATGTACAAATAAGTGTTTATAATTGTTCTCGTATGTTCATTTGTGAAAGTCACGAACTAAGATTAGCTAATAAGTTACATATATGTTCATATGTGTTCATAATGCAACACGATGATTCTACGAACTATAAAAGGATTGAGCAATTACCGATTTGTAACAGATGTAATTAATTAATTATCGATTTGTAACCGATTTGGACATCTCTACCAAAAATACACATGTTCACCTTTGTTTTGATATCCAACATTTTTAATTAATTACAAATATGTCATAATTGATCTCATCTATAGATTTTAAAAATCAAAGGCCAATAATAGTTTAAAAAATTAACACCAGTTATTAGATTAACTAAAGAATCCGTCTCCTCATTATGTGTGTGTAATTTTTGCCAATATACAAACATGTAAAATTAATAAATTTATATGACTCTAATAAATGCTTAAAAAGCTCACATTTATATATGTGTAAAAATAATAAAGATAAAAAAATCAATATTTGGTAGTATATAAAAAATGATAATAAATTTCATGTTTATAAACAATACAAGTTGTACCAAAATATAACATATAATATTTTATTTTTCTTTAAAATCTAAGCTCACGATAATTTCCCATTAATATTAAGGGATCGTTTAGTAAACATTTATCTAGATATGCGTTTACCAAGTCATATTAACTTACCGGATGAATATGGTAAGGACCAAGAATCTTATCCGGTAAGAGCAACGCAATGACCAAGAGTCTTACTTGGTAAGTGAGGACGATGACTCTTACCACTGTTAGCGCTTACCAGGTAAATTGTTGCATAGATGCCATTTTTGTTAACTAAAATCTTATCCGGTAAATAAGTGATAGCATTGAATTTTACTGGTAAACGCTTACCGGGTAAGTGTTCGGTAAACGGCCTCTAAGTCGTGAAACATATATTGATCATTCATCGACAAACTTAAAATAATATTTTATTTAGATTAATATATTTTGTTTAGTTATATTTTTCTAAAAATATATTTTATTTTTTTAGGTTTTTTTTACAACCTAGGTTTTACGGTCGTTATCTACTTAATCCCAATTAAACCTTTTTATCTCTCTAGTAGAGTGCCCTTCCATAAAAATTCAATTGAAAATACCGTAACAACAAACTTACCATGTTAGTTTATTTAATATAAATAAATTTCATTTTCATTTATTTTAATGAGTTAACATCTGTGTGTATTTATACTATATTATAAAGTATTTGACAAAAACTTTTAAAAATCATTTTTTATGCATGAAATACTGTTTATTGACACATATTACTTAATATGCAAGACTACAAGTAATTTTACGTAAGTACAATTAAAACTTCATTTTTAAATTTGTGTTACTAATTACAGATAAACATAATCAAATACGGGATAAACATCCATTTTAAATAAAGAAAATCTAAAATATAATTAAGATAATAATTGAGTTCTAACAGAATGTTTAATTATTATCTTTACAAAAAAATTATACTATTAAATCAAAAATAAATTAATTTGTTATTAAATCTAAATTACATTATAATAAAAAATTGAATTAAAAAAGTTATACAAAAAAACTATTAGATAGTTAATTTGATACTAATACCGATTTATTTTTTTCAAAATTTTATTCTATCTTCAAATTTATATTTCATTAAACAATAAAAACATTATCATTTTCTCAAAACCACATAAAATTCTATTATATCGATAGAGACAGAATAAAAACTAAACATTAAAATCGAGATTTATCTCGCTATATCATACAAATACCTTTCTAGTATAAAAAAAGATAGATGCGATTATTTCTTACTTTATTATTAACTTATCTTTTATTAATACATTATTTATAGAAGTTATATGAGCATGAGTTTAATGATATAACATACTTTAATTTATTTGAAGCTTGTATGATGATTACTTGTACGAACTAAAACTATTTATAGGGTCACAGTCCTTTGGCACAAGGCCTTCGAAATATCACGGGCGGTCCCGGAAAGAAGCATAAAAACGAGAAATCACTACAAAATGAATGATTTTTACCTACAAAAATCATYTARAAAAAWTTWTGTCCCRAAAAATACCAATGRTTCYGATAGGATTCGATGTTTTTCAAGAAAATACCAATGCATCACCCARAAAATACCTGGKTAATTCGTCAATGATTTGAATTATCCACCAACAATTTACYCACCACCTTTTGTGACGAATCATCCTTTTATAGACGAATTTCCTAGGGAAAACTCTGTAGGTAAAAGTCCTCCATTTTGTAGTGTACAACAAAATATGGCTTATATCTAATAAGTGTACTAATAGACAAGTTCATAGAACCAAAYAGATGTATTCTATGTAAATGTGTTACAATAACCTTATATGAYGTTTCTGGAAGTCTTACCAAGTTTTTTAGAATACTCTTAAAATATACTGTCATTTGACATTATTTGAATAAAAACAAGTATCATATAAAAAGATGTGTTCATATTACACTTCTAAAAACGTCCTATAAAAATATATTACAACATTTATCGCCCTAACACTCTGTAAACTTAGTAAAACATTTTGACATAGGATGCATAATTATTTACTTCTCATAAACTTAAATCTCAAAGAACAATTTATTATAATTTTTAGACATTTTTAATATCCTATAAAARAGTCTAAGGTTTTATATATCAAATTCGATTTTATTAAAATGATTTAGTTCATAGTAACGAAGAATTGATAATAGTACAAGTCGAGGAAAAGATTCTTTTGCCACTAAAATATCCCTTCTACTTAGAGCAACATGCATTATTGAATARAAAGTAGGAGTTGTGTATTCATGAATGGCAAGATTCTTCATGGTGCTTTAAAGAGAAACACATTACAWGTAGTGCTAAACAATAATCCAATGTTTGTAACATAAAAAAAAGGTACATCTCGTATGCAATTTGGTTGTAAAAGGTAGATTTGTTGCGGAAGCTAAGAGAGTAAGACCTGATCTTAAAGAATCTGRTTGGTGATWAATTTGCTAAAGACTGAAAGAGTAAAGTAAGAAGATACTTTTTTCAGATATGAAGAACTGAGATAGTGTTCAGTTGTTAACATCGGTTTTGTCTAATAAACTATCACTCAATAATTTCTGTCAAAAAAAATGAGTTGCAACATTTGACAAGGGTTGCATTTATAGCCACCATTGTGTTAAATGTTGTTATTCAACTTTAATGCGTATCTTCATTTGATTTGTTCATCAATGCATGTTGTACTCTTCATTTCGGCTTTTTGATATTCATKTAAACGTTTGTTAAGATAATCCATCCTTCTGTATGTAGAGGGAATAATAAAGGAATTATGGTACTAATAAATAGTACTTTTGAATTTACTTAGTCTGACATGCTTAGAATGTTCCATACCATGACAAAAGTCGATAGAGTTTGTGAGCCAAACTTAGTTACGTTTGCACACAAAAATCGGCATGTCTTGGATRTGTTAGTCAATTTCTGAACTTGGCCTTGTACAGTTCCCATGGATGTACCAATGTCCTTAGCTACAGAGATCATATCATACTGATATTCATTGATGTAACACCCCCAAACACCACATTTGCATATAACACAAATTTCATTCCCATGGAAATATAGTTTACATCACAAGGTCCCACTAGTATAAGGATTCTTATATGTATAAAATCTACATATGAAAAATTCCAAAACAAATCATGTACTAACACATGTAATACAACATGTATCTTCAAAATAARCAATCTTAAGCAGATCTTCAAAAGTAGATAACAAGTTAGGAAAATAATCACATTTTCTCTTTCCCCTTATTATCCCTGGACCCCGCCATTCTTGCATTGTATAATTTTAAAACAGAAAATGAGGGTTAGACCAGAAGGGTCTACTGAGTAAATCCATTATTTGCAAAATGCAGGGTGATGAACACAAAAATATAATAAAGTATCTTGGCTCATAAATATTTGTAATATAATCAAATGATGCAGTCCTCAATGACATGTATAAAAGAATAAACTCAAGAATCTCAKTTCTATTAATAAAATACATCTGCTTAAAGATCCAACGTTTCGAATATGAAACAACTATTGTAACCAAAGCTTCTTTGAATCATCAAACCATTCCTTTGTAAATAATAACAGAAAGATTTAAGGCAATACTTGCCCTTCATGACAAACCATTTTCCYCTTCTCAATAACATCTAAATTATTACTTCTAATAGGAATAATATCTCCAATTCATCAGATCACAAAGAAATRATGACTCAAAGTTATTAAATCTAATTAGTAACAATAATAAGAGTTATAATAATATCCACATATGACAATGYCTCCCTTATTCCAAGTACACCTCTCGTTGATATGCCACTCTTATTCCTTCATTTAAACAGGGCTACTTATCAGAACAGACAAAAGTCACCATGTCTGAAAGTACCCATTCCCAGTTCCAAGCCAGAACAGACAAAAGTCACCACGTTTGGGGGAACTACCTCTTAAAACAAGTTTCATACCAAAACAGACTTATGTCACCACGCTTGGTAGAAAYATTTCCCAAAAATCCACTTTATACCAAAATAGACTTTCGTCACCAYGCTTGGTAGGAACATATCTTTTATTAAAAAGATATAAAATATCCTTTTTTACAATAACATAAATAAACCCAAAAATAATTTACCAAATCATGAAAATTCCAAGGAAATCCAACACTTACGATTTACATCAAGTGAACATCCGGACAAGTTATCCGGACAAGCAATCCGGACAACACTGTCCATTTGTTCGATGAACGAATCCGGACAACACACTTGTCCGATTTATTAATCTGGTCAACATAATTCCTTGTCCTATATATTAATTCGGACAACACTTGGTCGATTAAAAACTAATCCGCATAACTCTTAAGCGATTTACGACTAAACCGCTTAGCACATGATCGGTTTATAACTAATTTGCACGACCCTTAGGCGATTTAAGACTAWACCGCACAACACTTACCCGGTTTATAAAATAAGTCGAATAACACATGTCCGGTTTAAAGGTAGTCCGGACAAGCTTTGTCCGGTTTATACTTAGTCCGGTCATTCCTTTGTCCAAATAAGGATCCAAATTGGAATACTGATTTCTTTCAAATTAATAAGCAATATACAATAAAAACCAATAATAATTTTATACAAAAGAGGTTTAGAAATCACTCAYCTTTTATACAAAAACTCAGATCTTGAAGAAGATTAAAACCAGTTGATTCCACTTGATCTCCGGATAACTTTTCTCTCAAAATTTCCAAAATCTCAAARAGGCAAGAAAACTTTGCCTCCTCCCAAAAAACCATATTTATACTTTCCAAAATTTGGAAAGTCGGTTACTTTTACTTTTACCCACTAGCAGGCTAGGATCGTTCGTGTTCACCTAGTGGGCAGAAAGTCCCTATAGTGGCGGTGCAAGTGCAGGTCGACACTATGATCGTTTGCAAGTAATAATGTGGTACAAAGTACCGAGATCGTTCCCACAAAGAAGGTACTACTGAGATTCAGAGATTTTTCACGAACTTCTTGCACGAGTTACGAGATGTAAAATAAAGTTGTATTTTTGTTTATAAAAAGACCAAAATAGGACCGACTAGCAAAATAACGAAGTAAACTTCTAATATTAAATGATGGGCATGGGTGCAAGTGTTGCTTAAGATAAAATTAACAATAAAATGGTTAGACTTTTACGAGTTGTATATGAAAGCTCCAATCTCTCGAAAGTGATTTTATAACCGGGCCTTATAAAATTCTATAAGGTTTTAATGTTTACCACTTCGAAACTTGCCGATCTAGCTAAAAAGTAAAAGGAATGCGATTCTTACCCAAATCTCTTTGTGATAAAAAAAAGCTATTGCTTAATCCCTAGCTAGATGCATACAAAATTCGCGTCTTCACGTAATTATTCAAAGACTCTCTCGAGTTCTTTATGTATCACTTAAGCCGTATTTCGGATCCGCCCATCTCTGGGTCTAAGATCTAATATTAACACTTCAAAGTGATCAGCTTATCTGCATTTTAAGTATCGTCTTAAGCGACCAAGTTACAAAGTGATACAAGATAAAAACACCCAAATATTATATAAACATCCTAAGTTAAACTACACCCACACCTATACAAGTAATTTAGCTAGACATAATACCAAAAATTAAAGACATAAAATAATACTGAAATATAAATTGCATTAATGTAAAACTAAACTACAAGTACAAGGAAATAAAATACTAAAAATTAACGACGTAAATTAAAAACATAATTTAAAGACATAAATTAAAGACATTAATTAAAAGCATAATAATAATTAAGAAAAAGAGAGAATGAGACACAAAAGGAGTTTTGTGTCTTACATGGTGTTGTTGGTGTGTTGGTGGTTGTTCAAAATGACTCCCCAAGCCTCTTTATATAGGGGAGAGGAAGGGAGCAAGTACACCCAATCATTATCTTAAGGGTAATTAGTACAAAGGCTAAAAAAATACAAATAAAAATAAAATAGAAGAAGGAAGACAGCTCATATACAGCTGGAGAAAATATATGGCTGAATCTTCTAGCTGCACGTTTCCCAAGAAGCAGCAACAAGGCTTATAGACATCTCACAGTGGTGCCACAGTGAGCAGTGCTGTCAGAAAATACAGGTTTTTGGAATAATACTTCTTCATTTGTGTTTCATCATCTTTTTAAAACTTTTTGAAATAAAGGGTAAAAACAAGAAAATTGGGTATTTAATAATAACAAAAAGGGAGGAAAAAAATAGAAAATAACTCTTAAAAATAAKAGTTATCACACCCSCAAACTTAAGATATTACTTGTCCTCATGTAATCAAAATAAATGGAATATGAACAAAGAGGAACAAGAAATCATAACTTACGGAGGGGCGTTGAAGTCTCGTCAGCTTGAATGTTGTACAACTTCTCTTCTTTGATCTTCGAGGTGCAAAAATTAATCGGTGGGACTTTTATCGGGTTAGTATTATTGGCTAAAAAAATTCYCCCAAACTTGCMTTAGAATGACAACAATTGCTTTGAATGATTTTGACTTTTCGCATCTTTTTGTTGTGTCTTTGACACTTTCAAGAAACCCAAGAAGTGATATCACTTTTTGTCTGAGTTAAAGCATTTTGCTTTTTTTTTTCTTTTTTTTTTGTGTCTTCCAATTTTTCGAAAACATTTGGTACTTCAAGAATTTTTTTCTCAACACTTCGGCATACAACCTCCCCCAAACTTAAACCGAACAATGTCCGCATTGGAGTAAYGGGTTTAAAGTGTTTGGTTTTGGTAACAAAAAGAAAGTTAAATATCAACGTCATTTTAATTTTTGCAACTCAAAGATTTCATCAAGGAAATCGCATCTGAAAAGGAAGAATAAGCCAACGATATACCAAAAAATAGCAGCGCCCAAATATAACCAAAAGGAAGTTAAAATACAGTTAATCAAAAGACCTAATCCACAATCAACGACCGCCGTATATGAACAYAAAAGAGGCGGTCGGATAAAATATTAAAATCCAATCCAAAAAAATTATTGTTTTTGAGTTTCAAAAGTCATAACGAAACACCAAGGAAGACGATCAATCCAATTTACCCGTGTCGTCCCGACAAGCGGATGCCTCACCCGTGGCATCCGGTGTGGTGGTCCGTCTGATCTTCGGTAGCCTTACTTGAGGATGGCAAAGGCCTCCGGGAAAGCRCGGGATCTCCGAAGCTAGCATTACATTCTTGTRCGATARAAACTTGTTCACGACCCGGTTCCTATCTCGYGTATACATCCAAAACTTCTCCGAACACGCCGTGAGTCCGGCAACTTGATCTTCCACTTGAGCGATTCTCTTGGTAATCTTGGCTAAAGCATCAACTATCGTCCCCATCTTCTGGTTACATTYCTCCCATTGACTAGCCATGAGTGACAACCAAACCTCCGAACCAWACCCCGTGGCCGTAGGTGGTATCGCCGRGATGTCGGTATTGGTCRGAGRGGTAGTTGCGGCTGGTYTGAAGGCTGGAACAGCAGGGTCTTCGGGCCTTCAGGGGCTGTTGGCAGCAGGTCTAGTTGAGACTTGTGGTCCGGTAGCAYCATCGGCTAAGTCGGTATTTTCTTGGTYCGGYTTGTGCATGCGGTTGACCGTTCCTTGATCAAACAAGGAATGGTTGAAGGTGATGATGTCATGCTCCGAAACAGGTACCCTTGCGGCTWTCAACAGCTTCGTGATCAAACCTAGAAAAATCAAAYGCGAACTAGCTCGCATAGTTGATGTTAGTATGGTCGAATAAGCGAGAGCGCCCACGTCGAYCGGAAGTTCCTTTATGATGCAATAAACCAAAATACACTTCGCCCRACAYAATRTACGATCATGCATGGAAGGCATGATATTGTGACGCWCAAATTGAAACCAAAGGGCTGCCTCTAACGTCAAATGYCTGGACATCAAAAAATTTATACGGTTGTCTTGAGACCAACCATATTCGGGTAAAAGAAGYGCCCGTGCGATATCTTCTTCCGATACATCAAATCCACCATCAATGAACTGTCGGTATGAACATACAAAGGGGGCGGTGAGACCAAGCACCGAGTTTAACTTTGGTGATGTCCAATTGACCCACGTTCCTCGAATGACAATTTTGTCATTTTTGGAACTCCCGATAGTCGCGAAAAACTCTTTCACTAATGTCTCCTTTACTTTGCATGGGATGGCTATCATGTTTTCCCAATGATGTGCAAGCAAATGGTGCTTAACGCACATCAATTTTTCACTAAGTTTYGGGTCAAAAGCCCGTTCACACATAAATCTATTATTGCGTATAAAATCCAACCGATCATCAAAGGATGAAGATGTACCTCTCSTTCGCGAAACAATATGTCGTCTACGCGGTGTCGGGACTRGAGTTTYTTCCTCTTYCGGCTCATAATCGTCATCGAGAGCCTCCGTCACCTTTGCTTTACCCTTTTCCCGCCATTGTTGGGACCTAGTCWTCGGCCCACCCGAAGCTTGACTCGATGAACGAGTTTGCCTCCTTTCAACAGTAGGGGCTGTTACGGGGGTTTTATCGGGYTGTTTACCGGCACCAATGGTTGACGGTGTCTCGAACGGGAAAGTCTTGGTTTGTCCTCCCTCCCGTATACCTTCAAAATCAAACATAATATCGTCTAAACCTTCATCCTCACCCTCCCCCATTTAGTTCAAATTGAAYCGTAAGTGATTTGGGGAAACCGTGGGTGAAGGGGCTAGGGTTGGTTCATCATCACTTGGGATGGGTGTAGAAGTGGGTTTTGACGGTGCAATAGTAGGTGGGGCGTATGAGGTGCTCAATGAATTGGAAAATGGTTTGGGGGTTGAGGATGATTCAGCCAAATGAGATGATAAAGCCACCCTAGTGAGGACAGCCATACCATCATCATCGTTAGAGAGTACGGTGGTGGTTGGGGATGATGAGTGTTGTATCGATGAAGAAGGAGGAGGAGGACTTACTGTCGCCGGAGGGAGGTCGCGGAAGGCAGCAATGGTGCTCGCGACGATGGCACTGGAGGTGGAAGATCCTCCCGTCACTGATGAAGATGGTTCGGCCGACGATGATGATGTGGATGCGGTCATCTTTGGGGTACCGGCGGTGGAAGCGGCGGCTGTCTGTCGCTGGCGAAGTGAATGCCGGGAAGGGTGGTTGCACACCGGCTGCTTTGGTCACGCCATRAAGGATCGATTTTTAGCCGGCAGTTTCTTTGAAGAAAAATGTGGGAGACGAAAGAGTGAAGAGAGAAATGAGGGAGAAGGAATTAAGTGGGTTTTGTTTGTTTTTAAAAAAAAATCTTGGGAAGGTAACTTCGTGAAAAGTTGATTTGAAAGACCATGATGRCAATTCTATTTTATTTAAAAATAGGAATGACCAAATAGTGACCTCATTGTCATCATGTCTCCCCATAGGGTACAAGTATTTGTACAAGTATTCTACCCAAATTTTTTTTAAAAAGACATGTTTTGAAAAAAAAATACCTTGAAAATTTTATTTTTAAGATTTCTTAAAAAAATGGTCATTTTAAAATGAAATCATGCTCTTCTTCATCACCTTTGGAAAAAAAAAACTCTTTCACCCTTTTCCCATTTATTTTTTAAAAATTTTCTCCAAATACCCACTTATCAAAGGCTAATCATCCAAGATGTACTTAGCCAATGATTTGACYCATAAACCCTCTTTTCACATCCTCTCATATTTACCTAAGGTGAAATCATGTGTCCTTTCCTTAAAAACCTCAATTTCCAGCCAATTTCCCTTTACCAAGAAAAAAGAATGTATTTGTTGACACAAGAAAAWTAAAATGCTGCTAATTCCTTTTCAAAATTCGGATRACCCAGACAGTGGGYACAAACTTCYSRCTGTCTACTTAAAAACACCAGATTTTCCTTTATTATTATTTTTTTCTTTTTCTCCATTCTTGCTTTCAAAATATTTACAACTTTTGAAATCCCTTTTCACAAATCACTGAGTTGRATCGCTTATTCCCTCTGGGAGGAAATGCTTTATCCTATGYCCSTTRGCTTTAAAARTGGTGTTGTCCTGAGGGTTTAAAAGATCCACAGTTYCGAATTTTCCCACATTTACTATGGTGAATRGTCCAGACCATCTAGACTTAAGTTTTCCGGGAAAAAGCTTTAGTCRAGAATTAAAGAGGATAACTTTTTGACCATTTTCGAAAATTCGACGATTTATCCTACGAACATGCCAAAATTTTGTTTTTTCCTTGTAGAGTTTGGCATTCTTGTAGGAATGAAATCTTCATTCTTCCAACTGATTAAGTTGGAATTTTCTGTTTGCTCCCGCCGAATTTGCGTCYAAATTAAATTTCTTTATTGCCCAAAAAGCCTTATATTCTAATTCGAGCGGGAGGTGACATGTTTTTCCAAAAACTAACTGGTACGACGACATTCCCAAAGGGGTCTTGAATGCGGTTCRGTATGCCCATAATGCATCATCCAACTTGAGCGACCAATCCTTACGATCCGGTCTTACAACTTTTTCTAAAATATTTTTAATTTCTCAGTTGGAAAGTTCGGCAAGACCATTCGTTTGGGGATGGTATGCCGTAGCTACTCGGTGTTAGATGTTGTATTTGGTGAGAACGGTAGATAGCATTCGATTCATAAAATGTGTCCCTTCATCGCTTATCAAAGCTCGGGGAGTTCCAAAACGGACAAAAATATTTTTATGTAAAAAATCGATTACCGTCTTCGCATCGTTCTTTGGGCATCCCTTAGCTTCCACCGACTTCGAAACATAATCAACCGCCACCAAAATATAYTGATTATTGAAAGACATAGGAAACGGTCCTATGAAATCAGTGCCCCAAACATCGAAAAGTTCGACTTCGAGAATGTTATTTAATGGCATTTCGTTTCGTTGGGACAAGTTTCCCATTCTTTGACACTGCTCACATCTCTTCACAAAGTTAAATGCGTCTTTAAACAATGTAGGCCAAAAAAAATCCACTTTGTAAGATTTTTGCCGCCGTACGTTGTCTACCAAAGTGGCCACCATACGGTGAAGCATGACAATCCTTCAATAAAGATGTGATTTCAAAATT
>NW_020200990.1:82471-84987 GCF_001531365.2 Cynara cardunculus var. scolymus
GAAAAATAAATTTATCGACTTGGACCAAAATATCCTCTATTTTACCCTTAGGGTATGCAATGGACCTATCCGCCATTTGTAAAGTCACGGTCGTCGGACGGACTTCACCTATTCCTAGTTTGTTAAAAATTGACAATGACATAAGATTAATGTTTGCCCCCAAATCACATAGGGCATGTCCTACTTCTTTTCCATCTATAGAACATGGGATGGTAAAACTTTCCGGGTCTTTTAACTTGGGAGAAATTTTACAAGTAAGAAGTGCACTACATTCTTTGGTCAAAGCAACCGTTTCAAACTCATTCAACCTTCTCTTTTTATGCAAAATGTCTTTTAAAAATTTAACATAGCTTGGCATTTGCTCGAGAGCTTCTACCAAAGGTATGTTAATGTGGAGTTGTTTAGAAACGTCCAAAAACTTCTTAAACTGCTCGTCCACATTTTTGCTTTTCATTCTTTCTRAAAAAGGAAAGTTCTGCAAATCTAGAGCTGGTTGAACAGATCTGGTTGGTTGGACAGTGGGCACAATCTTCCTACTGTCAGGCTTTTCAGCTGAGAGCTGCACATTACTGGAAGTTGAAACAGGGACTGTTTTCTGGACAGAAACAGATTTTTGAGTTTCTTCCGTGGAAGGACTTAAAATTGGAAAATTTGGCATATCAAAAGCATGTGAAACCTCGTTTTGATGTGTCGGTTCTTCAACGGTTTCATTTATGTCATCATTGACCTTTGAACTCTCCTCACTCAACACGGTCACGGCTTTGATGTATTCTTTACCCTTTGGGGTTTCCATGTCACTAGGCAAAATTCCTAAAGGTCTACCCTTGAGATCGACGACAAATTGGCCGAGTTGGGTTTTGAAACTCCTTAACGTCGCATTGGTTTGGTTTATAAAACCTTTGAATAATGATTTGAGTGAACCATTACCGTCCGATGCATTTTGCCTAGGCATATGTGAGTGTGAGGATTATCCATTTTGGTAATTGTGCGAAGCACCTTGCCCATATCACGGGGGATTTTGTGGTCGATTTTGGACTTGACTAACCCCGGGGGGTTGAAGTCTAGGATTTCCGGTCCAAGAAAAATTAGGGTGATTCCTCCAATTTGAATTGTATGTTGGAGAAAATGGGCTATTTTTAGCATGACTCCAACATAATTCACCGAAACGGGATTTCTGGGGCAATATTCATAAGAATGGCCCTCACCGCAAAAGACACAAGATTCAGTCATAGGTGGGTTGGACATTATGGATTGAACTTGATTATTCTCTCCATTCAGACGTAAATTGTTTTTAACCAAATTAGTTAAAGCTACAATTTGAGAATTTAAAGCAGAGATGGCATCAATTTCGTGGATGCCAGAAGCAGACTTAGAAACAACAGCATGAGGATTTGATCATTCGGTATTATTATTAGAAATTCGTTCCAAAATGTCATGTCCTTTGTTGTAAGTCTTAGCTGTGAACGCTCCACCGGCCGTTGCGTCAATATAATTTTAGCGGAACTAGAGAGACCATTATAAAATGTCTTCAATTGAATGCAATGAGGGATTCCGTGGTGAGGACATTTTCATAGAAGGTCCTTAAATCTCTCCCATGCATCCGAAACCGCTTCATCTTCTTCTTGTCGAAATGTCATAATTTCATTTTTTACATTCCTCGTCGAAGGAAAGTACTTTTTTAGAAAATTTTCCGCCAAATCATTCCAAGTTAGGATCGAGTTTGGTGGTTGAGAATTTATCCATGTTCTAGCTCTATCCTTCAATGTGTAAAGGAAAAGCGTTAAGCGTAAGGCTTCTTGTGTGACTCCGGGAATTTTAAAATGATCCGTCATTTCAATAAAAGATTTTAATTGAGAGTGCGGATCTTCTGACGATAATCCCCCAAACTGACCCATTGCGGAAATCATTTGGAACATTACCGGTTTTGGTTCAAAAGCTGGGGCTGTCATTTCGGGCCTACCTATTCCCACGGCCAACTGACCGAATTCGGGAGTTGCTTAGTCCCGTATGCCTCTATTTTTATCATCGGCAATATTAACCGTGGCCTCCCGCGGAGGTGGATTATCCCCCATGGTACAGTTACGATTATTTCTACCTCTTCTACGTCTTCTAATAGTTCTTTCTAATTCAAGATCAAGAGGTAAAAGTTCACCATATTGTAGCCTTGTCATACAACACGGGAAGTACGAGTGAAACAAAAGAACAAGGCTCAAATGAAAAATTAATATCTCAGGATAAAAATCGYGTTACCTTCCCCGGTAGCGGCGCCAAAAACTTGGCAGGCTAGGATCGTTCGTGTTCACCTAGTGGGCCAAAAGTCCTCACAATGGCGGTGCAAGTGCACGCCAACACTATGATCGCTTGCAAGTAATAAAGTGGTACAAAGTACCGAGATCGTTCCCACAGAGAAGGTACTACTGAGATTCAGAGATTTTTCATGAACTTCTTGCACGAGTTTCGAGATGTAAAATAAAGTTGGATTTTTGTTTATAAAAAGACCGAAATAGGACCGACTA
>NW_020200990.1:85362-90460 GCF_001531365.2 Cynara cardunculus var. scolymus
CGTCTTAAGTGACCAAGTTACGAAGTGATAAAAGATAAAAACACTCAAATATTATATAAACATCCTAAGTTAAACTCACACCCACACCCATACAAGTAATTTAGCTAGACATAATAAAAAAATTAAAGACATAAAATAATACTAAAATATAAATTGCATTAATGTAAAACTAAACTACTAGTACAAGGAAATAAAATACTAAAAATTAAAGACATAATTTAAAGACATAAATTAAATTCATTAATTAAAAGCATAATAATAATTAAGAAAAAAGTGAGAATGAGACACAAAATGCACACAAGGAGTTTTGCGTCTTGCATGGGTGTTGTTGGTGTTTTGGTGGTTGTTCAAAATGACTCCCCAAGTCTCTTTATATAGGGAAGAGGAAGGGGAGCAAGTACACCCAATCATTACCTTAAGGGTAATTAGTACAAAGGCTAAAAAAATACAAATAAAAATAAAATAGAAGAAGGAAGACAGCTCATATACAACTGGAGAAAATATCTGGCTGAATCTTCTAGCTGTACGTTTCCCAAGAAGCAGCAACAAGGCTTGTAGACATCCCACAGTGGGCAGTGCTGTCAGAAAAATACAGATTTTTGAAATAATACTTCTTCCTTTGTGTTTCATCATCTTTTTAAAACTTTTTGGAATAAAAGAGTAAAAACAAGAAAATTGGGTATTTAATAATAACAAAAAGGGAGAAAAAAATAGGAAATAACTCTTAAAAATAAGAGTTATCACCTACATATATGCATACATACCTAGAAATGGCTGCATACATAAATAATAAAAGAAAATCATCTGCATGTATATAAACTCATGAACATACACATATGCACATAATATCATGCATACACACACACATACACACACACACACACATATATATATATATATATATTATGCATATATCCCCATGCATGATATACATATACTTACGCATTTAACCCATGTAAGCATGTATTCACATAAACAATTAATTCACATGACAAATACCTTGGGTAATAACCAGGACCCGGTTATCACATTATCCACCCTTTCAAAAGAATTCCGTCCCGAAATTCCTTTAATCAAAGAGCCATGTATAATATGTTCTCATTTCTGATTCCAACTCCCAAGTTGCCTCTGGTCCTTTGTGAAACTTCCACTGTACTTTAACCATACGGATTTCTTTACTTCTCAACATCCTGATCTTTCGGTCAATCACGGCATCTGGTATTTCCACAAAGTTCAATTTACTGTCCAGTTTGACTTCTGGTAACGGTACAACAAGACTTGGATCAGCTAAACACTTCCGCAAATTCGATACATCGAAAGTGCTGTGAATCAGACTTAGTTCTTCTGGTAGCTCTAACTGATAAGCCAATGGTCCAACTCGTTTACATATTCTGAATGGCCCAACATACCTCGGACTGAGCTTATCCTTCTTCCCAAATCTGATGATACCCTTCCATGGCGAAACTTTCAACATCACTAAATCACCTACACAAAATTCAATTGGCTTTTGATGCTTATCAACATAATTTTTCTGGCGATCTTGTGTTGTTCTGATTCTTTCTCGGATCTGTTTAATCTTTTCAGAAGTTTCTTGAACAATCTTAGGACACGTTAACTGCCTCTCACCTACTTCATTCCAACATAACGGCGTTCGACATTTATGTCCATACAATACTTCATATGGTGCCCCTTGAATGCTGGAATGTTAACTGTGATTATACGCAAATTCTATTAGTGGCAAATGATTTTCCCACGATCCCCCCAAGTCAATGATACAGCTTCTTAACATATCTTCGAGAGTCTGGATAGTTCTTTCACTTAGCCCGTCTGTTTGCGGATGATAAGTTGTACTTAACCGAATTTCAGACCCCAGAGCTTTCTGCAAACTTTCCCAAAACTTTGAGGTGAAACGGCTATCTCTATCAGAAACAATCATATATTGTAACACCGTGCCTGGTTACAATTTCTTTAATATAAACTTGAGCCAGCTTCTCTAAAGAGTAATTTTCTTTTATAGGTAGAAAATGTTCTGACTTAGATAGGCGATCAACCATTACCCAGATCGCGTCGTACCCCTTTGGAGTTCGAGGTAACTTCATGATGAAATCCATTGTAATGTGATCCCATTTCCACACAGGAATCTCCAAAGATTGAAGACTTCCATACGGTTTCTGATGCTCGATTTTAACCTGTAGACACGTTAAACACTGTTCCACAAATCTAGCTATATATTTCTTCAATCCGGGCTACCAATAAAAAGATTTCAAATTCCTATACATCTTATTGGTACCTCGATTAATAGAGTATCAGGACTTATGACTTTCATTCAAAATTATTTTCCGGATATTCCCAAAACTTGGTACCCAAATTTGCCCTTGAAAGCACATAATTCATTCATTGTTTGGTTCTAAAGTTGAAATCGTCTTACCCAACCTTTCGGATTTGACAAGATTTTCCTTCATAGCTTCCTTATGACATCTCAGAATCTCTTTATGTATATCAGGGATTAAACTTATTCTCATTGCCATAGTTTTAATAGTCTCGCTCCTTTCTTTTCTACTTAAAGCGTCAGCTACCACGTTGGCTTTCCGTGGGTGGTAAAGAATTTCACAATCATAATCATTAACAAGTTCAATCCATCGATGCTGTCGTATATTTAAATCTTTCTGGCTGAACAGATGTTGCAAACTTTTATGATCTGTATAAATTTGGCACTTTGTCCCCATAAGATAATGCCTCCAGATTTTTAGAGCAAATACCACCGCGGCTAACTCCATATCAAGAGTCGGATACTGCTTTTCATGATCTTTCAATTGTCTTGATGCATAAGAAATCACCTTTCCTTTTTGCATTAGAACACATCCTAATCCCAATTTTGAAGCATCACTGTATACCACAAAATTTTCTGATCCATAAGGTAGGGTTAACACCGATGCACTACAGAGATGATCCTTTAACAGTTGGAAAGCTTCTTGTTGTTATTTTTCCCACTGAAATTTAACATTCTTCCGAGTCAATTTGGTCAATGGCACGACTATCTTAKAGAAGTCCTGAATGAACWTATGGTAGTAACCTGCCAGTCCCAAAAAGCTTYGGACTTCTAAAAGAGTTTTCGGAGCTTCCCAMTTTGCAACTGCTTCTATTTTAACTAGATCTACTTTTACCCCTGCTTCTGAGATGACGTGACCCAGGAATTGGACTTCTCTTAACCAGAACTCACACTTAGATAACTYTGCGTACAACTTTTCTTTTTTCAGAAATTCCAGTATCAGACGAAGATATTCTGCGTGTTCCTCTTCGGTCTTAGAGTATATAAGAATATCATCGATAAATACAATGACGAATTTATCAAGATATTCCTTACATACCCTATTCATTAAATCCGTAAAGGCTGCGGGCGCATTAGTTAAGTCGAATGGCATAACTAGAAATTCGTGATGTCCGTACCTAGTTCGGAATGCTATTATAGCGATGTCTTCTTCCTTGACTTTAAGCTGAAGATATCCTGATCTTAAATCGATTTTGGAGAAATAACTTGCTCCTACCAGTTGATCAAACAAATCATCAATCATTGGCAAAGGATACTTGTTCTTGATTGTTAACTTATTCAATTCTCGATAGTCTATACATATTCACATAGATCCATCTTTCTTTTTGACAAATAAGATCGGAGCATCCCAAGGTGAAATGCTAGGTCGGATGAATCCTTTATCAGTCAGATCCTTCAACTGTGTAACCAACTCTTTCATATCCGAAGGAGCCAATCTATATTGTGCCTTGGCCACTGGTGGTGCCCCAGGTAAAAGATCAATTCGGAATTCAATAACTCGATCTGGCGGTAATCCAGACAAATCCTCTGGAAAGACTTCCGGGTATTCATTAACGATTGGAATCAATTCCTCTTTTTTTTCTCTTTCTTTGTATCAACAACATATACTAAACACCCCTGATACCCCTTCTGAATACACTTTCGGGCTTTTAACACCGATAAAATAGTATGATGATTCTGACGATCACCATAAATAATAATTGTTCATTGATCTGGCAGAGTAATTTTGATGATCTTCTTATTACAAACAATACTGGCCTGATGCTCTGCTAACCAGTCCATACCCCGCACTACATCAAACTCTTTCATCGGCATAGGGAACAGTCGAATCAGTAACTCACACCCCTCAATAATAATAATACAATTATTGAATACTCTAGTAACAGATTCTTGACTATTAGCAGTGTCAACTACTAACTTGTCATCAAGTAGCACAGAATTCAGACATGCAGATTGAGCAAATGATGGTGATACAAATGAAAAAATTTGCACCAGAATCAAACAACACCTTAGCACATATAGAATTCAGAAGGAAGGTACATGTTACCACATCTGGGGTTGCTTCTGCCTCGTTCTTTGTCATTTGAAATGATCTACCCCTGGTTCCACTCTGGCCTCCCCTCGGTGAACTAGGCCTTCCACGGTTACTAGGAGCATTTCCTCCCATTGTCAAACGAGGAGCTCTTAGCTGTGGACAATTTGGTCGGATATGGTCAAGTGAATTGCACTAAAAACACCTTTTGGGTGTAGTGCAGTCCCTTGACAAATGCCCTACCTCTCCACATTGATAGCATCTCTTTGGTTCAGATGGACAATTCCCTTGATGCACCTGCTGACACCGTGGACAAGTCCCAACAGGTGGCGGTTGTAGAGCACGGTTATCTGATTTAATAAACTTGGGTCTTCGAAAACTAACTGAAGACCCCTCCCACTTTCTTTTCTCTATTATTTTCTCTTCACCTTGTCGATTCTTGTTTCTTTCAGTAACTTCGACAGCATTCACGGCTAAAGAGAAAGTTTCAGGGTTCATCGCAATCACGAACTCCTAGATAGAGGGTTTCAATCCTCAAATGTACCTTTCCATCTTTCGAGATTCTGAAGAAACATAATGTTCCGCAAAACGAGAAAACTCAATAAATTTCTTGGTATAATCTCGCATAAATCTATTCCCTTGTTCCAGCTTAAGAAAATCTTCTTCCATCTGTCTTACTGCAGTCATATGACAGAATTGTGTTTTGAATTTATTCACAAATTCTTCCCAAGACATTG
>NW_020200991.1:0-1232 GCF_001531365.2 Cynara cardunculus var. scolymus
AACTGAGATTCAACTTGCTGACATTTTTACAAAAGCTCTTGATGAAAAACAATTTTTATTCCTAGTCAACAAGATGGGTATGCTGAATCTCACCACTTAGAGGCAATAATTATCTTTTAACCAACGATCTTCAATATCTCATGGTTATGCCCATAAGTGATACAATAACTTAGCCATAAATTTTCTAAATATCCTAAACCAGAGCCTCTGGTCATAAAGACCAGAGCCTCTGGCTATTTAGAATGACTTAAATTTATTGGCAAAATTTTCTCTTTGTAACCAGAGCCCCTCTGGTTCAAAGCAAATACTTGGTATTTTTAACAAAGTCCTTTTTCTCCCGCCCAGAGCCTCTGGTTATATAGACCAGCGCCTCTGGACTCCAACACTTTGAGGTATCAATGTCTCAATCCTTGGATTCTTGCACTCTCTCATTATTTCTTTCTCCTTAACCTCCCAGAGCCTATAGTTCTAAAGAACAGAGCCTCTAGTTTCCCCACACTTCATGCCATATTTTTTTTCAAACCAGAGCCTCTGGTTCCAAAGACCAGAGCCTCTGGTTTCCACCTTTACTTGCTATCTATTCTTTTCTAATAACCGGAGCCTCTAGTTCTAAAGACTAGAGCCTCTAGCTTTAGATTCTTTGAAAGCAAGTCTTAACCATTTCCCCTCATACTCCCTTTTCATGGTTTTTCCAGCCAGAGCCTCTGGTTATAAAGACCAGAGCCTCTGGATTCAAAGTCTTTGTCACCAGAGCCCCTCTTGTCTCAAAGACAATWCTTTTTCCTTGTTCATAACACTCATTGCCTTCTCAACCAGAGCCTCTGGTTCCATATACCAGAGCCTCTGGTTTTAATGTCCTTGAGTTTTTCAAAAACCTTGCCTCTCAACCAGAGTCTCTGGTTCTAAAGACCAGAGCCTCTTGCTTTTTTTCTTTACCATCCTTACTTGGCATATTCTTCTCTCAACCAGAGCCTCTG
Source organism: Cynara cardunculus var. scolymus (assembly GCF_001531365.2). NCBI lineage: Eukaryota > Viridiplantae > Streptophyta > Magnoliopsida > Asterales > Asteraceae > Cynara > Cynara cardunculus. Next base: position 978 of record NW_020200991.1, read on the forward strand.
GTTGTATAGACCAGAGCCTCTGTCTCCTAAACTTCTCATAATTTATCTAAGTGAAGGGGAGTCTTTGATTTTAATCCATATGCATCATTTGAGGGGGAGCAAAAGTTTACTTTTGTAAGCATGCATTTTCCATCCAGAGCCTCTGGTTCTACTATCCAGAGCCTCTGGTTCTACTATCCAGAGCCTCTGGTCACATAAAATGCTATATATAAATATAAAACCAAACCTCCTCTGGTTTTATAACATGGATTGCCA
>NW_020200991.1:3584-6470 GCF_001531365.2 Cynara cardunculus var. scolymus
GGAAGTCCCTCGAGGCCTACCTTCGCACAAGGCCAAGAGGGCGTCTCAGGAACAGAGGCCCAACCAGCAGCATCTGTTGCTGCAGGGGTTACCCCATTAGCAGATCTAGTCATAAAGGCTGAGTTCCAAGCCTATGTTGATACAGTGACGCGGTCCTTGGATGACCTTAACACCTCGTACAAGGTATTATGGAGAACCAACCCTCACCCGATACCCCAGACCTCCATCAATCCCTTGCCATCCTCCAACGCCACCTAAACCAAATCGATACCCAAACTCAAACCAACTCATCCCGCCTTCAAATCCTCCAACAAACAGTAACCCAACAACACAATACCATATCATCCTTAGCCACCCAACAAAACCAAATCCTAATCCAATCCATCGCCACCCTCACGACTCAGGCAACTGAGGCCGATGAAAACTTAACCTACATCATTTCCCAACTACAAACCATCCTTCGCAATCTTCATCAACTACCAGCCTCCATCACCTCCCAAATACCTCACCCTCAACCTTCATCCACCTCATCCACCGATGAAACCCTTGCCACTCTCACCACCCAAATGGCCATCATATAAACAACCCTCACCCAATTAACAGCCCCCATACTTGCCCAAATCCCACCAAAAACTCAAACCCCACCTCCCTCTGCAGGCCCTTCCTATGAAGCCGCCTTCTCATCCTTCACTGAAGAGGTGAGAAATCATCTTGCTAACCTTCCCCAACCTCCATCATCTGCAACAACCTATGTGCCACCTCCTCCCTCCACAGGCACAAACTTTGCTACACGAGCCGATCTACGGGCTCTGTCAAAGGCACTTATCTCCTCTTTCAATGAGATAAGTGCAAAGTTTACTGCTCGATCCGTTGAACCCACCACTGTGCTGAGAAAGAGTTTACAACAACAGCAAGAATGAACAAACACTCTCCTTCGCACAATGGAAAAACGGTGCAATAAGGATCGAGTGTGCACTCTCGCTTTCTATATTCGAATATGGAAAAAGAAGAATATATCAAGAGTATCCTGCTCTTCCAGCCGCCCCTACAAATGACCAAGGCATGAAGACCAAGACCCCGATGATCAAGGTCTTGGACCTCATGAGGGGGAGACAGAGGCGGCGGCTACACAACAAACAGGATCCGCTGCACCACAGCAACCATCACYACAACAACAATCATCACCACAACAACCACCATAAACCCAATAAACACAACCAAGGGAACCAGAGGCCTTGCCCTCTAATGAAGAACATAATATCCAAGTTCCCTCAACTACAATACCAGACCCCATCGTGTTGAGTTCATCAACCGATGAAGAACCAAAAACACCACCTACAGAAACAAACCAAACCTTCACTACCTCACCCACAACAAACCTACCCTTAACACCTTCTCCAACACCTCGACCCTTCACTCTTACCTCACAACCAGAACCCACAAAAACCCAACCATCGCCTCAACGACCCCAAACCCCACCAGAAACCTCTCAACCATTTGAAGTTGAACCAACCAAAGAAAACTCACCCTCTACCCTATAACCCCAAGCCTAGACACAACCCTCAACCCAACATCTTGTGGTGCATGCGAACATCCCTTCTTCCTCGAGGCATCCTCCACAAGGCCTGGTGGACGAAATAATTCAAAGCATGGAGTCGATGAGGAGAAGACCTCAATTGCCACCCAGGGAACCAATAATGATTGAAAACATTCATCAATACATGTACCAAGAACGTGAAGAAAGCCTGTCAACTAATCCTCCAATCCTATCGCCTGAGTCTATGAACCTTCTACATCATCGTTTCATAAGACAAACTACTCAACCACCTCAAGTTGTCTTTTTGAATGATGGAATAAGAAGCGTCATAGACTTAAAAATAAAGTCATTTGCCAACAGAGCTATATGCTACATCGAGTTTAGTGTGGAAAGAGCCCATGGGGTAGTTAGCGTGTTCAACGAGAACGATCTCATCAACCTCAATCCATATGACTTGATTGAGTTATATGCCTACACAGCTCAAAGGCAAGATCATGGGATACGATTTAGAATGGCGAACAGAGCTATTGTCAAGACAATGGAGTCCCTGGTGAAACACCGAGCCAAAAGCGATTTTGAAATTGCTTTTAGGCTAGGCATTGAGAGGTTATCTTGCGCTCCTCCAAATTAAGATTTCCAGGGCTTGCAGGAGATACATTCTGCTTCAGTTCTTACTCAACCTGAACTCGAACTTGTTTACAAGAATGAGTTTGGGGTTAAAAAGTTCTTCAGATTGACTGAAGCCTTCAAGTATTCAACAGATACACTTGAATGGTTTCAGAAAAACATTAGAGAAAGACTGGGCAGAAACCATGTGCCAAGGGAAGAGGGAAGCCATCTCATACATGAGATATCAACCATCATTGCTTATCGAAGACTACTCTTGTGCTTCAAAGAGATATACTCAGGTAGTTAGCGATGAGATGAAATTTTTTCTTATTTTGTCTTGATGTAATTCGTTTCCAATATTGTAAAGAAATTTCATCATCCAATGAACAAAAATTGGAGTTTGATGTTTTTCTACTAGACTAGTGTCTGTTCTTCACATATGTGTCTAGATTAGACTTTGTTTGTTTTTTCATTACTTAGGGGGAGATTGTTAAAACCCACAATGCAAAATGTAAAAAGTAATGAAAAACAACACGTGAAGAAGAACCAGAAGACCAATGAAGGCATCAAGGCAGAATCAATTAAGTCTGGAATTCAACCATTGGATCAATGGATAGCTCAATCATTGGACCGATGGACAAGTTCAACCATTGGACAAATGGACAAGTTCAAACAGAGGATCAATGGACAGGTCCAAGGATGCGATGGAAAGAGCATCCTCATCGATCCTCTGGACAAGC
>NW_020200991.1:6640-30841 GCF_001531365.2 Cynara cardunculus var. scolymus
GATTTGCTAGAAAGTAGCATTAGATAGTTATCTTCTTAATAGTCGTTTAGTATAAATAGATGATTAGGTCTATTGTAAAAATAAGGCTTTTACTCTTTGTTTTACATTTATGAATCTATAAAGTAAAACATTTGAAGCTCAAAATTGTTCTTAAACTTTCTTATTTTATTCTTGAGACTTCATAACTTTCTTCATTAAATCACTATCATTTGGTTATTCATAACTAGATTATTAGTGTTATTGAGAGATATGGGATCAACAAGTTCCAAGCCAAGATTCTAAGAGATTTTGTTTTAGCTTAATCATATAAAAGGATGCATCCTCCTCAGGTTACAAGTTACTTGAATGTGCCAAATTAGCCTACGCTCTAGAATAGAGAATTCTTGTGAGAATATAATTAGATTGCTATTGTTATTGTTACTACTTGTCATCTAATAAAAGCTTCCGACTTATTCAAGTCTGTTTTACATTCCTACTTTCATCTTGAATATTTTGTTAGACCTTTTCAATTACACAGTTACTATTTTACTCATACTCTGATTTTATTGTGTTTTTTAATTAATTAAGACAAATCTGGTTTCCAACACTTCATCACCAGTGAGGACAATCATTGAAGAATCAACAACATGTGTTCAGACCAAGGGTGGAGGAGAGGAGAGAATGGCTGAGAAAGGTGGGAGTGCAAGTTCTGTAGTGGCAATACTGATATTTACACCTTCAGTGATTTGGATCACTGAGGCAGTTGGGAGAGGAGGTACTTCTACGACAGTGTCTAAGGAGATCACTAAACATCTTGGCGGGGGTAAAGGAAAAGAGCTCCTCAAGGATAAGACTTTTTTCAATGACTGAAACTTGTTGGAAGGTAACAGCCAGTGACTTGGTTAGCCCCTTTTTGGCTTCCTTGGCCCTCAATGAAGAACCAATATTGTCTTGATAAGAGGTACTCTTAGAAGATATGGTGGTGGTGATTGGTATGGATTGAGGGGGGTTTGCCTTGGTCTTGACCACCTTTGGGAGATAAGAGGAAGGGTAGAGGACGTACCTATGCCATGAAGGATGGCAAGCATTGGCGCAAACAAACCAAAAGTGAATGACATGGGAAAACAAGTATTTCCATACTGCGGACACACGATTCTTCTCTGTTATAACCTGGTTTCAGACAATCTGGGTCAAGGTAAATTATAAGTGATTATGTGGTAAATTACAAAATGGCATGCATATTAATTGATTAATTTCTTGAATAGTATACATATGTGATAAAATGCATAAAATGATATATATATATATATATATATTTATGAATATTCTATATGTGGTACTACTACACATGCATGGGGTATTTTATTTGGAATAAGGTATCTTCGCCCTTAAGCATTGATTTTATTATAATAATAGTGCCACCGCCTAGTTAATATTTTATAAATAAAATCCTTCCACCGCCTAAGTGGGATATAAAAAGAAAGATAAAGATAAAGCTATCCTTATCTCTATCATTTTAAAAAGAACTTGTGTGCGATTTTTGAAAAGAACCTGATATTTCAAAGGCGTGAGAAGATTTTGTTTAGCAAAAAGAACTTGTTGTTTGGTCTGTTTCTGCAGAACTGTTTAAAACAAAGGTGAGGTTTACATTGCTCATATAAATTGTGAGTTTTAAATTGTTCTTTGATTATAACTGTGAGTCTATTACCCAAAACTTCTATATTTATGAATAGTGAATTGTTAAGTTTTAATGATTTGGGTATAGAAAGATCTTGGTGAAAAGTTGTTTTCTAGATGTTTTAAACATAAAGATTGTGAGTTTGAAGGTTTGAAACTGTTTTTGGAGGATTCAAACAGTAACTGGGTTTATACCAGCTTGTATGAGATTTTGTCAGAAAAACAGTGTTTGAAACTATTTTGGAGGAACAGATTGTTCTTAATGTACAAAAAGGTTTGAGTATAAACCTATGTTGAAACCATGATTTGATTTGGGAATTATGAACAGGTTCACTCTAACATATATGACTGAGGTCTATCTTTGGATGAACTACTTCATATGAATTAATGGGAGGATATAAGGGTGGAACATCATAAAAAGGGGATTATTGGGAGGATATAAGGTTGGTCATTATCTGCGTGGCCTAACTCTTATTATGATATCTATAAAAGTTACAACAGATTTAAGTTCTCATTTCTTGGTGATTTGAGAATTTGGAAATGTTGTCTTTAGTAGAAATGGTAATAATTATGTTATGGGATTGGAGCAAACATGGTTCATGACCGTTGGTTGTGAGTAATATGCTTTCGATAAAAGCATTGATTATGAGGAAATAGATGAGCTCTAGTTATATGTTGCAAGGAACCAGAGGGGATCTGATTGACCCTCATGATAGAACCAGAGGATTCTGGATATTGATTTAAAAATGATGCAAAATATTTTATAAATTATTAGTTTGAAAATAAGCTTTATATCTTTTATAAACAAGCTTAGTGCTATATTTATAGTTTTTAAAATGATATTTCAAAAGAGTCTCAATACTTAAAAATTTCTATAAAACAAACCAGAGGGGCTCTGGTTGGCTTTGACAGGAAGGGATATCCCCACAATGACGGTGCAAGTGCACGCCGACTCTATGATCGCTTGCAAATAATAAACGGGTACAAAGTACCGAGATCGTTCCCACAGAGAAAGGATGATTGAGATTTAGAGATTTTTCATTAACTTCTTGCACGAGTTTCGAGATGTAAAATAACTTTGGATTTTTGTTTATAAAAAGATTGAAATAGGACCGACTAGCTAATTAACGAAATAAACTTCTAATATTAAGTGATGGGCATGGGTGCAAGTGTTGCTTAAGATAAAATTCATAATAAAATGGTTAGACTTTTACGAGTTGTTTATAAAAGTTCCAACCTCTCGAAAGCGAACTTTTATAACCGGGCCTTATAAAAGTCCATAAGGTTTTTACGTTTATCACTTCGAGACTTGCCGATCCAGCTAAAAAGTAAAAGGAATAAAAATTTCACCCAAATCTCTTTGTGATGGAAATACATATTGCTTAACCCCTAGCTAGATGCATGCAAAATTCGCGTCTCCACGTAATTCGCGTCTCCACCTCCCAAAATGGTTCTTGGCACTAGTTGGCACACCTTTGCACACTTCAAAATGGTTCTCCCAAGCTCCTTTATATAGGGGAGAGGCAAAGGGGTGAAGGACACCCAATCATTACCCAAGGGTAATTAGTACTAGGTTAAAGAAAATACAAAAGAAAATAAAATACAATAAGGAAGACAGCTCATAACAGCTGGAGGAAAAATATCTGGAGGAATCTTTAGGTTGCACGTTTCCCAAGAAGCTTTAGCAAGGCTGGAACACTTTCCACAGTGGTGCCACAGTGGGCAGAGCTGTCAAAAAAATACAGATTTTTGGAATAATACCTCTTCCTTTGTGTTTCAACATCTTTTTAAAACTTTTTGGAATAAAAGACAAAAACAAGAAAATTGGGTATTTAATAATAGCAAAAAGGGAGGAAATAAATAGGAAATAACTCTTAAAAATAAGAGTTATCACACCCCCAAACTTAAGATATTACTTGTCCTCAAGTAACCAAAATAAACAGAATATGAACAAAGAGGAACAAGAAATCATAACTTACGGATGGGCGTTGAAATATCGTCGGGCTTTGAATGTTGTGCAACTTCCCTTCTTTGATCTTCAAGGTGCAAAAATTAATCGATGGGACTTTTATCGCGTTAGTGTTTTTGGCTAAAAAAATAGTTTCCCCAAACATGTCTTAGAATGACAACAATTGCTTTGAATGATTTTGCATTTTTTGGCTCTTTTTGTTGTGTCTTTGACACCTTCAAGAAAACCCAAGAAGTGATATTCACTTTTTGTCATTGGGTTAAACCATTTTGCTTTATTTTTTCTATATTTTTGTGTCTTCCAATTTTCTGAAGACATTTGGTGCTTCACGAATTTTTTCTCAACACTTTGGCATACAACCTCCCCCAAACTTAAACTGAACAATGTCCGCATTGTACAAATGGGTTTAAAGTGTTTGGTTTTGGTAGCAATGGAAAGTGTTTTGGCCAAAAAGAAAGATGGCCCACGTTATTTTAATTTTGCAACCCAAAAATCTCATCAAAGAAATTGCACCTAAAAAATGAAGAATAAGCCAACGATATACCAATAAATTGTCAACGCCCAAAAGAACAAAAGTAAGTTAGAGTAGCAAGTATCAAAAGACCTAATCAATCAACGACCGCCATATATGAACACAAAAGAAGGCGGTCGGATAAAGTTAAACACCCAATCCAAAAAAATTATTGTTTTTGAGTTTAAAAAGATCATAATGAAACACAAAGGAAGACGATCAATCCCTTTTACCCGTATCGTCCCGATTGGCGGATGCCTCACCCGTGGCATCCGAGGTGGTACTCCGTCTGATCTTCGGTAGCCGAACTTGGGGAGGGCAAAGGCCTCCGGGAAAGTGTGGTATCTCCGAAGCTAGCATCACAATCTTGTGCGATAAAAATTTGTTCACGACCCGATTCCGATCTCGAGTATACATCCAGAATTTCTCCGAACACTTGGTTAGTCCGGCAACTCGATCTTCCACATGCGTGATTCTCTCGGCAATCTTTGCTAACGCATCCATCATCGTTCCCATTTTCTGATTACATTCCTCCCATTGACTTGCCATGAATGACAACCAAACCTCCGAACCATACCCCGTGGCCGTAGGTGGTATTGGCAGGATGTCGGTTTTGGTCGGAGGGGTAGTTACGGTTGCTGAGGAGGCTGGAACAGAAGGGTCTTCGGGCCTTCGAGGACTGTTGGCAGCAGGTCCCAGTGACAGTTGCGGGCCCGTAGCATCGTCGGCTAAGTCGGCATTTTCTTGGTCCGGTTTGTGCATGCGGTTAACCGTACCTTGATCGAGCGAGGAGTTGTTGAAGGTAATGATATCATGCTCCGAAACAGGTACCTTCGCGGCTGTCAAGAACTTCGTGATCAAACCTGGAAAAATCAAACGCGAACTAGCTCGCACAGTTGATGTTAGTAGTGTAGAGTAAGCGAGTGCGCCCACGTCGATCGGGAGTTCCTTTAGGATGCAATAAACCAAAATACACTTCGCCTGAGACAATGTATGATCATGCATGGAAGGCATGATATTGTGACACACAAACTGAAACCATAGGGCTGCCTCTAACGTTAAATGCCTGGACATCAAAATCTTCTGACGGTTGTCTTGCGACCAACCGTATCTGGTAAAAGAAGTGCTCGTGCAATATCATCTTCCGGCACATCAAACCCACCATCAATAAATTGTCGGTATGAACAAACAAAAGGAGCAGTGAGACCAAGCACCAGGTTTAACTTTGGTGCCGTACAATTTACGCGCGTTCCTCGAATGACGATGATGTCATTTTTGGAAGTGCCGATCGTCGAGAAAAATTCTTTCACTAACGTCTCGTTCACTTTGCATAGGATGGCTATCATGTTTTCCCAATGATGTGCAAGTAAATGATCCTTTACGCACATGAGTTTTTCACTAATCTTTTGGTCAAAAGCCCGTTCACACAAAAATCGATTATGGCGTATTAACTCCAACCGATCATCAAAAGATGAAGATGTACCTCTAGAGCGCGAAACAATCCGTCGCCTACGCGGTGTTAGGACTGGAGTTTCTTCCTCTTCCGGCTCATAATCATCATCGAGAGCCTCCGTCACCTTTGCTTTACCCTTTTACCGCCATTGTTGGGACCTAGTCTTCGGCCCACCCGAAGCTTGACTCGACGAACGAGTTTGCCTCCTTTCAACAGTAGGGACTGTGACGCAGGTTTTATCGGGCTTTTTATCGGCACCAAAAGTTGACGGTGTCTCAAATGGGTAAGTTTCGGTTTGTCCTCCCTCCGGTATACCTTCAAAATCAAACGTGATATCGTCCAAACCTTCATCCTCACCCTCCCCCATTTGGTTCAAATCCAACCATGAGTGATTTGGGGAAGCCATGGGTGAAGGGGCTAGGGTTGGTTCCTCATCACTTGGGATGGGAGTGGAAATGGGTCTTGAGGGTGCAATCGTGGGAGGGGCAAATGGGATACTCAATGAAATGTAAAATGGTTTTGGGGTTGAGGATGATTCGCCCAAATGTGATGATAGAGCCACCCTCGTAAGGATAGTCATACCATCATCATCAATAGAGAGTACGGTAGTGGTTGGGGTTGAGTGTTGTGTGGATGAAGATGGAGGAAGAGGAGGACTTACAGTCGCCAGAGTAGGGTCGTGGAAGGCGGTAATGGTGCTCGCGGCGATGGCACTGGCGGTTGAGGATCCTCCTGTCGCCGATGAAGATGGTTCGGCCGGCGAGGTTGCAACAGGCGCGGTCGTTGGTGGCGTAGCAGTGGCGGAAGCGGCGGCAGTCTTTCGCCGGGGAAGTGAACGCCGGGATGGGTGGTTTCTCACCGGTTGCTTCGGTCTTGCCATGGAGAAGAGATTTTGGCTGGCGGTTTCTTGGAAGGGCAAAGATGAAGGTAGGCAAAGGAAGAAATGAGGGAAAAATAAGTGGGTTTTTTTGGTTTAAAATCTTGGGAAGGAAAATGAAAAAGGTGATTTGAGAGATAATGATGATAAGTTATTTTTGTTTTTATTTAAAAAAAGATGACCAACTATGACGATTTCATGCTTATGTTGTCTCCTCAAAGGGGACAAATACTTGTACAAAATACAAGTATTATACCCAAAATTTTCAAAAAGACTTAAGCAGAAAATACACACTTGAAAATTTTATTTTAAAAAATTCTTCAAAAATTCGTTATTTTTAAAATAAAATCATGCTTTCCATCATCACCCTTAAAAAAAATATGTAAAAATTTCTTTTTACCCTCTTCCCATCAATTTTTCTTTTTCCAAATATTTTTCCAAAGAAAACCCACATATCAAGAGCTAATCATATACAATGTACTTAGCCAATGATTCCAAAAAACCCTCTTTTCATAATCTCTCATGTTTACCTCAAGATGACATCATGTGTCATTTCCTTAAACACTTCATTTCCAGCCAATTTCCCATTATCATGAAAAGAGTATACATTTGTTCACAAAAAAAAAATTGATGTTGGCTCCTCTCTTTTAAAATTCGGATTATCCAGACAGTGGGCACAAACTTCCCACTGTCTACTCAAAAACACCAGATTTTTCCTTTATTATTTTTTTTCTTTTTCTCCATTCTTGCTTTCAAAATAAAATATTTACAAACCTTTGAAAATCCTTTTCAAAAATCATTGGGTTGGACCGATTATTCCCTCCGGGAGAAAATGCTTTATCCGATGCCCGTTAACTTTGAAAATGCTATTATCTTGTGGATTCAAAAGATCCACAGTTCCGAATTTTCCCACATTTACAATGGTGAATGGTCCAGACCATCTCGACTTAAGTTTTTCGGGAAAAAACTTTAGTCAAGAATTAAAAAGAAGAACTTTTTTACCACTTTCGAAAATTCGGCGATTTATCCTACGATCATGCCAAAATTTTGTTTTTTCCTTGTAGAGTTTAGCATTCTCGTAAGCATGAAATCTCCATTCTTCCAACTGATTAAGTTGGAGTTTTCTTTTTGCTCCCGCCGAATTTGCGTCCAAATTAAATTCTTTTATCGCCCAAAAAGCTTTATATTCCAATTCGAGCGGGAGGTGACATGTTTTTCCAAAAACTAACTGGTACGGCGACATTCCCAAAGGGGTTTTGAATGTGGTGCAGTATGCCCATAATGCATCATCCAACTTAAGCGACCAATCCTTACGATCCAGTCTTACAACTTTTTCTAAAATATTTTTGATTTCTCGGTTCGAAAGTTTGGCAAGACCATTCGTTTGGGGATGGTATGTCGTAGCAACTCGATGTTGGATGCTGTATTTGGTAAGAACGGTAGCTAGCATTCGATTCATAAAATACGTCCCTTCATCGCTTATCAAAGCTCGAGGAGTTCCAAAACGGACAAAAATAATTTTATGTAAAAAATCGATTACTGTCTTATCATCGTTGACCGCTAAGATGATGTGGCCTAAGCCCACAAGCAAGGTAGTTGGCAATATCGGCATACCATGGAAGTTCATTTGGTTGATTTTCTTGTATTGCCAAAATGTACTCGTCAGGAAAAGTTTCTTTTATCACATGGTTTCCCCCGCTTGACACTTTGCCTTTGATCCTTGATAAATGATCGGCTACTTGATTGTCGCATCCCTTGTGATCAACTATCTCTAGATCGAATTCTTGTAAAAGAAGAACCCATCTGATAAGCCTCGGCTTAACGTCGGTTTTTCTAAAGAGATATTTGGTGGCAGAGTGGTCCGTATGAACGGTAACTTTGGTGCCAATTAAGTAGGATCGGAAACGATCGAATGCAAATACTACCGCAAGTAATTCTTTTTCAGTGGTGGTATAATTTAACTGGGCCTCCACCAAGGTTTTACTTGCATAGTAGATGGGGTGAAAATCTTGTTTCGCTTTTGTCCCAAAACGGCACCTACGGCCCAGTCGTTTGCGTTACACATAACCTCAAAAGGCATGGTCCATTCTGGGGTAATAACAATAGGTGCCGAGACAAGAGCTTTTTTAATAGTTTCAAAATCTTTTTTACAATCGGAGGTAAATTTGAAAGTTTGATCGACATGCAACAAATTACATAAGGGTTTTGCAATTTTAGAAAAATCCTTAATAAATATACGGTAAAAACGCGCATGTCCCAAAAAACTTCGAATGCCCTTGACCGAAGATGGTTCGGGCAATTGCAATATTACCTTGATTTTTGCTTTATCGACCTCCAAACCATTCTTAGAAATCATGTGACCCAAAACAATTCCTTCTCGTACCATAAAATGACATTTCTCCCAATTTAAAATTAAATCATGAGTTTCACATATTTCCAAACTTTTCTTTAAATTGGCAAGACAATTTTCAAAAGATGTACCAATTACGGAAAAGTCATCCATAAACACTTCCATAGTATCCTCAATCATGTCCGAAAAATTGACATCATGCACCGTTGAAAGGTCGCCGGTGCGTTACAAAGACCAAATGGCATACGCCTAAAAGCAAAAGTTACGAAAGGACAAGTGAAAGTTGTTTTCTCTTGGTCTTCGGGTGCTAGGTGAATTTGGTTGTAACCCGAGTAACCCTCCAAAAAGCAATAATATTCTTTTTCGGCCAATCGATCTAGCATTTGGTCAATAAAGGGCAAAGGAAAATGGTCCTTTTTGGTTGCTAGATTCAATTGCCTATAGTCCATACAAATCCGCCATCCGATGACGGTCCTAGTAGGGATGAGCTCGTTTTTTTCGTTGGTGATAACCGTAGTTCCACCTTTCTTCGGTACACATTGCACCGGACTCACCCATCTGCTACTGGAAATGGGGTATATAATACCCGCGTCTAACCACTTCAAGATTTCTTTTTTCACAACTTCTTTCATAATRGGATTTAGTCTCCTTTGCGGTTGCACTTTGCCAACTCTATTTTCTTTCAAGATAATCTTATGTTGGCAAAGGGAGGGACTAATTCCTCTAATATCTGCGATGGTCCAACCTATGGCTTTTTTGTGAGCTTTTAATACCTCTATCAACCTCARTTCTTGCTCATWACTTAATTTCGAAGARATAATTACGGGTAATTTTTCCTCCTCCATAAGATAAACATACTTAAGATGACTAGGTAATGGTTTTAACTCCAAATCGGGGGCTTTTTCTATGGATGGTGGTTGGACAATTCTATCCTTAAAGTCAAGTTGCTCGAATGCCACTAAATCTTCCAAATCTTCCCTATCTTCCAACTCATCATTTTCTTCCAAAGTATCCTCAAGATTTTCTCCAATGTTGTTTTTGTAGGTAACGTCAATCAAACTTATTTCTAGATCTATACCTAAAGCAGATATGACTGAAAAATCTCCTACCTCTCCATGAAACTTAAGAGAATTAAACACATTAAATTTCACTTCTTAATCACTAACTCTCATGGTCAACTCCCCTTTTTGAACATCAATAAAGGTTCTCCCGGTTGCAAGAAAAGGTCGTCCTAAGATGATGGGGACATTCCTGTCAGCTTCATAGTCCAAAACTAGAAAATCGGCCGAAAAAATAAATTTATCGACTTGGACCAAAATATCCTCAATTTTACCTTTAGGATACGCAATAGATCTATCGGCCAATTGTAAAGTCACAGTCGTTGGATGGACTTCACCTATTCCTAGCTTGTTAAAAACTGACAATGGCATAAGATTAATGCTTGCCCCCAAATCACATAGGCGTGGCCTACTTCTTTTCCTCCTATCGAACACGGGATGGTAAAACTTCCCGAGTCTTTTAATTTGGGAGGAATTTTACAAGTAAGGAGCGCACTACATTCTTTGGTCAAAGCAACCGTTTCAAATTCGTTCAACCTCCTCTTTTTATGCAAAATGTCTTTTAAAAATTTAACATAACTTGGCATTTGCTCGAGAGCTTCTACCAAAGGTATGTTAATGTGGAGTTGTTTAAAGATGTCCAAAAACTTCTTAAACTGCTCATCCACATTTTTGCTTTTCATTCTTTCTGGAAAAGGTAAATTCTACAAATCTAGAGCTGTTTGAACGGATCTGTTTGGTTGGACAGTGGGCAAAATCTTCCCACTGTCGGGTTTTTCAACAGAGAGCTGCACATTACTGGAAGTTGAAACAGGGACTCTTTTCTAGATAGAGACAGATTTTTGAGTTTCTTCCGTGGAAGGACTCAAAATTGGAAAATTTGACATATCAAAAGCATGTGAAACCTCGTTTTGATGTGTCGGTTCTTCGATGGTTTCACATATATCATCTTTGACTTTTGAACTCTCCTCACTCAACACTATCACGGCTTTGATATGTTCTTTACCCTTAGGGGTTTCCGTGTCTCTAGGCAAAGTTCCTAAAGGTCGACCCTTGAGATCGGCGGCAAATTGGTCGAGTTGGTTTCGAAACTCCTTAACGTTGCATTGGTTTGGTTTATAAAACCTTTAAGTAATGATTCGAGTGAACCATTACCGTCCGCTGCATTTTGCCTAGGCATGTATGAGTGTGAGGATTGTCCATTTTGGTAATTGTGCGAAGCACCTTGCCCATATCCCGGGGGATTTTGTGGCCGATTTTGGACTTGAGTAACTCCGGGGGGTTGAAGTCCAGGATTTCCGGCCCAAAAAAAATTGGGGTGATTTCTCCAAGTTGAATTAAATGTGGGAGAGAAAGGGCTTTTTCTAGCATGACTCCCAACATAATTCACCGAGACGGGATTTCCAGGGCAATTCTCATAAGAATGGCCCTCACCGCATAAGACACAAGATTCAGACATAGGTGGGTTGGACATAATGGATTGAACTTGATTATTCTCTTCATTCAAACGTAAATTGTTTTTAACCAAATTAGTTAAAGCTACAATTTGAGCATTTAAAGCAGAGATGACATCAATTTCATGGATACCTGAAGCAGACATAGAAACAACAGCACGAGGATTTGACCATTCCGTATTATTATTTGAAATTCGTTCCAGAATGTCATATCCTTCGTTGTAAGTCTTAGCTGTGAACGCACCACCGGCTGTTGCGTCAAGAATAATTTTAGCGGAACTGGAGAGGCCATTATAAAATGTCTCTAATTGAATGCAATGAGGGATTCCGTGATGAAGACATTTCTGTAGAAGGTCCTTAAATCTCTCCCATGCATCCGAAACCGCTTCATCTTCTTCTTGTCGAAACGTCATAATTTCATTTCTAATTTTTATATTCCTCGTCGGAGGAAAGTATTTTTTCAGAAAATTTGCCACCAAATCATTCAAAGTTAGGATCGAGTTTGGTGGTTGAGAATTTAGCCATGCTCTAGCTCTATCCTTCAATGTGTAAAGGAAAAGCGTTAAGCGTAAGGCTTCTGGTGTAACTCCAGGAATTTTAAAATGATCCGTCATTTCAATAAAAGATTTTAAATGAGAGTGCAGATCTTCCGACGATAATCCCCCAAACTTACCCATTGCGGAAATCATTTGGAACATTACGGGTTTTGGTTCAAAAGCTGTGGCTGTCATTTCGGGCCTAACAATTCCCGCGGCCAACTGACCGTATTCGGGAGTTGCGTAGTCCCGTATGCCTCCATTTTTATCATCGGCAATATTAACCGTGGCCTCCCGTGGAGGTGGATTATCCCCCATCGTTTTGTTACGATTATTTCTACCTCTTTTATGTCTCCTAATGGTTCTTTCTAGTTCAAGATCAAGAGGTAAAAGATCACCGTATTGTAGCCTTGGCATACAACACAGGAAGTACGAGTGAAACAAAAGAACAAGGCTCAAATGAAAAATCAATATCTCAGGATAAAAATCACGTTACCTTTCCCCGGCAGCGGCGCCAAAAACTTGACAAGAAGGGATCGTTCGTGTTTTCCTAGGGGCAGAATATCCGCACAATGACGGTGCAAGTGCACGCCGACACTATGATCGCTTGCAAGTAATAAAGTGGTACAAAGTACCGAGATCGTTCCCACAGAGAAAGGATGATTGAGATTTAGAGATTTTTCATGAACTTCTTGCACGAGTTTCGAGATGTAAAATANTGTCACTAGGCAAAATTCCTAAAGGTCTACCCTTGAGATCGACGACAAATTGGCCGAGTTGGGTTTTGAAACTCCTTAACGTCGCATTGGTTTGGTTTATAAAACCTTTAAATAATGATTCGAGTGAACCATTACCGTCCGATGCATTTTGCCTAGGCATATGTGAGTGTGAGGATTATCCATTTTGGTAATTGTGCGAAGCACCTTGCCCATATCACGGGGGATTTTGTGGTCGATTTTGGACTAGAGTAACCCCGGGCGGTTGAAGTCCATGATTTCCGGTCCAAGAAAAATTGGAGTGATTCCTCCAATTTGAATTGTATGTTGGAGAAAATGGGCTATTTTTAGCATGACTCCAACATAATTCACCGAAACGGGATTTCTGGGGCAATATTCATAAGAATGGCCCTCACCGCAAAAGACACAAGATTCAGTCATAGGTGGGTTGGMCATTATGGATTGAACTTGATTATTCTCTCCATTCARACGTAAATTGTTTTTAACCAAATTAGTTAAAGCTACAATTTGAGAATTTAAAGCAGAGATGGCATCAATTTCGTGGATGCCAGAAGCAGACTTAGAAACAACAGCATGAGGATTTGATCATTCGGTATTATTATTAGAAATACGTTCCAAAATGTCATGTCCTTCGTTGTAAGTCTTAGCTGTGAACGCTCCACCGGCCGTTGCGTCAAGAATAATTTTAGCGAAACTAGAGAGACCATTATAAAATGTCTTCAATTGAATGCAATGAGGGATTCCGTGGTGAGGACATTTCCGTAGAAGGTCCTTAAATCTCTCCCATGCATCCGAAACCGCTTCATTTTCTTCTTGTCGAAACGTCATAATTTCATTTTTTACATTCCTCGTCGAAGGAAAGTACTTTTTTAGAAAATTTTCCGCCAAATCATTCCAAGTTAGGATCGAGTTTGGTGGTTGAGAATTTATCCATGCTCTAGCTCTATCCTTCAATGTGTAAAGGAAAAACGTTAAGCGTAAGGCTTCTTGTGTGACTCCGGGAATTTTAAAATGATCTGTCATTTCAATAAAAGATTTTAATTGAGAGTGCGGATTTTCTGACGATAATCCCCCAAACTGACCCATTGCGGAAATCATTTGGAACATTACCGGTTTTGGTTCAAAAGCTGGGGCTATCATTTCGGGCCTACCTATTCCCACGGCCAACTGACCGAATTCGGGAGTTGCTTAGTCCCGTATGCCTCTATTTTTATCATCGACAATATTAACCGTGGCCTCCCGCGGAGGTGGATTATCCCCCATGGTACGGTTACGATTATTTCTACCTCTTCTACGTCTTCTAATAGTTCTTTCTAATTCAAGATCAAGAGGTAACAGTTCACCGTATTGTAGCCTTGGCATACAACACGGGAAGTACGAGTGAAACAAAAGAACAAGGCTCAAATGAAAAATTAATATCTCAGGATAAAAATCGTGTTACCTTCCCCGGCAGCGGCGCCAAAAACTTGGCAGGCTAGGATCGTTCGTTTTCACCTAGTGGGCCAAAAGTCCCCACAATGGCGGTGCAAGTGCACGCCAACACTATGATCGCTTGCAAGTAATAAAGTGGTACAAAGTACCGAGATCGTTCCCATAGAGAAGGTACTACAGAGATTCAGAGATTTTTCATGAACTTCTTGCACGAGTTTCGAGATGTAAAATAAAGTTGGATTTTTGTTTATAAAAAACCGAAATAGGACCGACTAGCAAAATAACGAAGTAAACTTCTAATATTAAATGATGGGCATGGGTGCAAGTGTTGCTTAAGATAAAATTAACAATAAAATGGTTAGACTTTTACGAATTGTTTATAAAAGCTCCAATCTCTCGAAAGTGAACTTTTATAACCGGGCCTCATAAAATTCCATAAGGTTTTTACGTTTACCACTTTGAAACTTGCCAATGTAGCTAAAAAGTAAAAGGAATGCGATTCTTACCCAAATCTCTTTGTGATAAAAATACCTATTGCTTAATCCCTAGCTAGATGCATACAAAATTCGCGTCTCCACGTAATTATTCAAAGACCCTCTCGAGTTCTTTGTGCATCACTTAAGTCGTATCTCGGATCCCCCATCTCTGGGTCTAAGATCTAATATTAACACTTCAAAATGATCAGCTTATCCGCATTTTAAGTACCGTCTTAAGTGACCAAGTTACGAAGTGATAAAAGATAAAAACACTCAAATATTATATAAACATCCTAAGTTAAACTCACACCCACACCCATACAAGTAATTTAGCTAGACATAATAAAAAAATTAAAGACATAAAATAATACTAAAATATAAATTGCATTAATGTAAAACTAAACTACAAGTACAAGGAAATAAAATACTAAAAATTAAAGACATAAATTAAATACATTAATTAAAAGCATAATAATAATTAAGAAAAAAGTGAGAATGAGACACAAAATGCACAAAAGGAGTTTTGCGTCTTGCATGGGTGTTGTTGGTGTTTTGGTGGTTGTTCAAAATGACTCCCCAAGCCTCTTTATATAGGGAAGAGGAAGGGGAGCAAGTACACCCAATCATTACCTTAAGGGTAATTAGTACAAAGACTAAAAAAATACAAATAAAAATAAAATAGAAGAAGGAAGACAGCTCATATACAGCTGGAGAAAATATCTGGCTGAATCTTCTAGTTGTACGTTTCCCAAGAAGCAGCAACAAGGCTTGTAGACATCCCACAGTGGGCAGTGCTGTCAGAAAAATACAGGTTTTTGAAATAATACTTCTTCCTTTGTGTTTCATCATCTTTTTAAAACTTTTTGGAATAAAAGAGTAAAAACAAGAAAATTGGGTATTTAATAATAACAAAAAGGGAGAAAAAAATAGGAAATAACTCTTAAAAATAAGAGTTATCACCTACATATATGCATACATACCCAGAAATGGCTGCATACATAAATAATAAAAGAAAACCATCTGCATGTATATAAACTCATGAACATACACATATGCACATAATATCATGCATACACACACACACACACATATATATATATATATATATATTATGCATATATCCCCATGCATGATATACATATACTTATGCATTAAACCCATGTAAGCATGTATTCACATAAACAATTAATCCACATAACAAATACCTTGGGTAATAACCAGGACCCGGTTATCACATTATCCACCCTTTCAAAAGAATTCTGTCCCGGAATTCCTTTAATCAAAGAGCCATGGATAATATGTTCTCATTTCTGATATTTCCACAAAGTTTAATTTACTGTCCAGTTTGACTTCTGGTAACGGTACAACAAGACTTGGATCAGCTAAACACTTCCACAAATTCGATACATCGAAAGTGCTGTGAATCAGACTTAGTTCTTCTGGTAGCTCTAACTGATAAGCCAATGGCCCAACTCGTTTACATATTCTGAATGGTCCAACATACCTCGGACTGAGCTTACCCTTCTTCCCAAATCTGATGATACCCTTCCATGGCGAAACTTTCAACATCACAAAATCACCTACACAAAATTCAATCGGCTTTCGATGATTATCAACATAATTTTTCTGGCGATCTTGTGTTGTTCTGATTCTTTCTCGGATCTGTTTAATCTTTTCAGAAGTTTCTTGAACAATCTTAGGACACGTTAACTGCCTCTCACCTACTTCATTCCAACACAACGGCGTTCGACATTTATGTCCATACAATACTTCATATGGTGCCGCTTGAATGCTGGAATGTTAACTGTGATTATACGCAAATTCTATTAGTGGCAAATGATTTTCCCACAATCCCCCGAAGTCAATGATATAGCTTCTTAACATATCTTCGAGAGTCTGGATAGTTCTTTCACTTAGCCCGTCTGTTTGCGGATGATAAGTTGTACTTAACCGAATTTCAGACCCCAGAGCTTTCTTCAAACTTTCCCAAAACTTTGAGGTGAAACGGCTATCTCTATCAGAAACAATGGATAGTGGAACACCGTGCCTGGTTACAATTTCTTTGATATAAACCTGAGCCAGCTTCTCTAAAGACTAATTTTCTTTTATAGGTAGAAAATGTTCTGACTTAGATAGGCGATCAACCATTACCCAGATCGCGTCATACCCCTTTGGAGTTCGAGGTAACTTCATGATGAAATCCATTGTAATGTGATCCCATTTCCACACAGGAATCTCCAAAGATTGAAGACTTCCATATGGTTTCTGATGCTCGATCTTAACCTGTAGACACGTTAAACACTGTTCCACATATCTAGCTATATCTTTCTTCAATCCGGGCTACTAATAAAAAAATTTCAAATTCCTATACATCTTATTGGTACCTGGATTAATAGAGTATCAGGACTTATGACTTTCATTCAAAATTACTTTCCGAATATTCCCAAAACTTAGTACCCAAATTCGCCCTTGAAAGCACATAATTCATTCATTGTTTGGTTCTAAAGTTGAAATCGTCTTACCCAACCTTCCGGATTTGACAAGATTTTCCTTCATAGCTTCCTTATGACATCTCAGAATCTCTTTATGTATATCAGGGATTAAACTTATTCTCATTGCCATAGTTTTAATAGTCTCGTTCCTTTCTTTTCTACTTAAAGCGTCAGCTACCACGTTGGCTTTCCCTGGGTGGTAAAGAATTTCACAATCATAATCATTAACAAGTTCAATCCAYCGATGCTGTCGYATATTTAAATCTTTCTGGCTGAACAGATGTTGCAAACTTTTATGATCTRTATAAATTTGGCACTTTGTCCCCATAAGATAATGCCTCCAGATTTTTAGAGYAAATACCACCGCGGCTAACTCCATATCAWGAGTCGGATACTGCTTTTCATGATCTTTCAATTGTCTTGATGCATAAGAAATCACCTTTCCTYTTTGCATYAGAACACATCCYAATYCCAATTTTGAAGCATCACTGTATACCACAAAATTTTCTGATCCATAAGGTAGGGTTAACACCGATGCACTACAGAGATGATCCTTTAACAGTTGGAAAGCTTCTTGTTGTTATTTTTCCCACTGAAATTTAACATTCTTCCGAGTCAATTTGGTCAATGGCACGACTATCTTAKAGAAGTCCTGAATGAACWTATGGTAGTAACCTGCCAGTCCCAAAAAGCTTYGGACTTCTAAAAGAGTTTTCGGAGCTTCCCAMTTTGCAACTGCTTCTATTTTAACTAGATCTACTTTTACCCCTGCTTCTGAGATGACGTGACCCAGGAATTGGACTTCTCTTAACCAGAACTCACACTTAGATAACTYTGCGTACAACTTTTCTTTTTTCAGAAATTCCAGTATCAGACGAAGATATTCTGCGTGTTCCTCTTCGGTCTTAGAGTATATAAGAATATCATCGATAAATACAATGACGAATTTATCAAGATATTCCTTACATACCCTATTCATTAAATCCGTAAAGGCTGCGGGCGCATTAGTTAAGYCGAATGGCATAACTAGAAATTCGTGATGTCCGTACCTAGTTYGGAATGCTATTRTAGCGATGTCTTCTTCCTTGACTTTAAGCTGAAGATATCCTGATCTTAAATCGATTTTGGAGAAATAACTTGCTCCTACCAGTTGATMAAACAAATYATCAATCMTTGGCAAAGGATACTTGTTCTTGATTGTTAACTTATTCAATTCTCGATAGTCTATACAYATTCACATAGATCCATCTTTCTTTTTGACAAATAAGATCGGAGCACCCCAACGTGAAATGCTAGGTCAGATGAATCCTTTATTAGTCAGATCCTTCAACTGTGTAACCAACTATTTCATATCCGAAGGAGCCAATCTATATTGTGCCTTGGCCACTGGTGGTGCCCCAGGTATAAGATCAATTCGGAATTCAATAACTCGATCTGGCGGTAATCCAGACAAATCCTCTCGAAAGACTTCCGGGTATTCATTAACGATTGGAATCAATTCCTCTCTTTTTTCTCTTTCTTTGTATCAACAACATATGCTAAACACCCCTGATACCCCTTCTGAATACACTTTCGGGCTTTTAACACCGATAAAATAGTATGATGATTCTAACGATCACCATAAATAATAATTGTTCCTTGATCTGGCAGAGTAATTTTGATGATCTTCTTATTACAAACAATACTGGCCTGATGCTCTGCTAACCAGTCCATACCCAGCACTACATCAAACTCTTTCATCGGCATAGGGAACAGTCGAATCAGTAACTCACACCCCTCAATAATAATAATACAATTATTGAATACTCTAGTAACAGATTCTTGACTATTAGCAGTGTCAAYTACTAACTTGTCATCAAGTAGCACAGAATTCAKACATGCAGATTGAGCAAATGATGGTGATACAAATGAAAAAATTTGCACCAGAATCAAACAACACCTTAGCACATATAGAATTCAGAAGGAAGGTACATGTTACCACATCTGGGGTTGCTTCTTCCTCGTTCTTTGTCATTTGAAATGATCTACCTCTGGCTACATTCTGGCCTCCCCTCGGCGAACTAGGCCTTCCACGGTTACTAGGAGCATTTCCTTCCATTGTCAAACGAGGAGCTCTTAGCTGTGGACAATTTGGTCGGATATGGTCAAGTGAATTGCACTAAAAACACCTTTTGGGTGTAGTGTAGTCCCTTGACAAATGCCCTACCTCTCCACATCGATAGCATCTCTTTGGTTCAGATGGACAATTCCCTTGATGCACCTGCTGACACCATGGACAAGTCCCAACAGGTGGCGGTTGTAGAGCACGGTTATCTGATTTAATAAACTTGGGTCTTCGAAAACTAACTGAAGACCCCTCCCACTTTTTTTTCTCTATTATTTTCTCTTCACCTTACCGATTCTTGTTTCTTTCAGTAACTTTGACAGCATTCACGGCTAAAGAGAAAGTTTTAGGGTTCATAGCAATCACGAACTCCTGGATAGAGGGTTTCAATCCCCAAATGTACCTTTCCATCTTTAGAGATTCTGAAGAAACATAATGTTCCGCAAAACAAGAAAACTCAATAAATTTCTCGGTATAATCTCGCATAAATCTATTCCCTTGTTCCAGCTTAAGAAAATCTTCTTCCATCTGTCTTACTGCTGTCGTAGGACAGAATTGTGTTTTGAATTTATTCACAAATTCTTCCCAAGACATTGATTGCAGTATATTTGGTTGTGCCGAAGACTCCACATCCTACCAATATAAGGCATTAGATTTGAGTATAGATACTGCAAATCTAACCTTATCTTCTTCAGAACACCTACTAGTGTTAAATACCGACTCAATCTATTTTATCCAGCACATTGCTTTACTAGATCTCTTTCTCCTGAAAAGGTTGGAGGTTTACATGTCAATAACATCTTTATGTCTCCTCCTCGGTTATTGCTGCCTGCTGAAGGAGCTGGAGGATTAATTCCAACTCGCTCGGTTTCTATTCTAGCTGGCAGTCCCATAATGGATATCAAAGTTTCCCTTAGTTTCCCCATTTCTTCTGCCAATACATCTCTTGTTATAAACTCAGGTTGTTGCCCATGTTCTTGGTGCGCATTTCCAGAAATAGATTCCCCTTGATCAAGGTGAATCTCAGCCTGACTTCTTCCTCGACCTTTACCCCTACCCCTTCCACGACCTCTACTCCCTGAAGCGAAAGTTGGAGGATTAACAGGAGATTCCTCCCTTTTTTCAGACACAGAACGGGCAATTCTTTCTAATCTTTGCGATCGACTAGACATCTGCAGATATTTTAGTATTAAAATATCACGTATTCATATTCCTAAATATAATATGGTATCCGAGTATAGGTATGTACCTGTAAATTCATAATTACATTGGCCATTTGTAATTCGAATTCACCTTACATATTGTCCTCTTTAACCCATTATATTTGATTTCTAGTGATACTAATAATGTCCGGGACCCTTAACATGCAAATGACAGTTTAAGTCTAGGCATCATGCTTCGAATACCTAAATCTCTTAAACTAAGGTTCTAATACCACTTCTGTAACACCCCCAAACACCACATTTGCATATAACACAAATTTCATTCCATGGAAATATAGTTTACATCACAAGGTCCCACTAGTACAAGGATTCTTATATGTACAAAATCTACATATGAAAAATTCCAAAAMAAATCYTGTACTAACACATGTATCTTCAAAATAAGCAATCTTAAGCARATCATCAAAAGTAGATAACAKGTTARGAAAATAACCACATTTTCYCTTTCCCCTTATTATCCCTAGACCCCKYCATTCCTGCATTGCATAATTTTAAAACAGAAAATGAGGGTTAGACMAGAAGGGTCTAGTGAGTAAATCCCTTCTTTGCAAAATGCAGGGTGATGAACACAAAAATATAATAAAGTATCTTGGCTRAGAAATATTTGTAATATAATCAAATGATGCARTCCTCAATGACATGTATAAAAGAATAAACTCAAGAATCTCAGTTCTATTAATAAAATACATCTGCTTAAAGATCCAACGTTCCCAATATGAAACAAATATTTTAACCAAAGCTTCTTTGAATCATCAAACCATTCCTTTGTAAATAATAACGGAAAGATTTAAGGCAATACTTGCCCTTCATGACAAACCATTTCCCCCTTCTCAATAACATMTAAATTATTACTTCTAATAGGAATAATATCTCTAATTCATCATATCACAAAAAAATGATGACTCAAAGTTATTAAATTCAGTTAGTAATAAGAATAAGAGTTATAATAATATCCATATATGACAATGTCTCCCTTATTCCAAGTACACCTCTCCTTGAAATGCCACCCTTATTCCTTCATTAAAACAGGGCTACTTATCAGAACAGACAAAAGTCACCATATCTAAAAGTACCCATTCCCAGTTCCAAGCCAGAACAGACAAAAGTCACCACGTCTGGGGGAACTACCTCTTAAAACAAGTTTCATACCAAAACAGACTTACGTCACCACGCTTGGTAGAAACATTTCCCAAAAATCTAGTTCCATACCAAAACAGACTTTCGTCACCACGCTTGGTAAGAACATATCTTTTATTAAAAAGATATAAAATACCCCTYTTTACTATAATATAAATAAACCCAATAATAATTTACCAAATCATGAAAATTCCATGGAAATCCAACACTTACAATTTACATCAAGTGAACATCYGGACAAGTTATCCGGACAAGCAWTCCRGACAACACTGTCCATTTGTTCGATGAACGAATCYGGACAACACACTTGTCCGATTTATTAATYCGGTCAACATAATCCCTTGTCCTATAWATTAATCCAGACRACACTTGGTCGATTAAAMACTAATCTGCATAACTCTTAAGCRATTTAAGACTAAACCGCTTAGCACATGATCGGTTTATAACTAATCTGCACGACCCTTAGGCGATTTAAGACTAAACCGYACAACACTTACCCGGTTTATAAAATAAGTCGAATAACACATGTCCCGTTTAAAGGTAGTCCGGACAAGCTTTGTCCGATTTATACTTAGTCCGGTCATTCCTTTGTCCGAATAAGGATCCAAATTGGAATACTGATTTCTTTCAAATTAATAAGCAATATACAATAAAAACCAGTAATAATTTTATACAAAAGAGGTTTAGAAATCACTCACCTTTTATACAAAAACTCTGATTTTRAAGAAGATGAAAACCAATTGATTCCACATGATCTCCRGATAACTTTTCTCTCAAAATTTCCAAAATCTCAAAGAGGCAAGAAAACTTTGCCTCCTCCCAAACCACCATATTTATACTTTCCAAATTTGGAAAGTCGGTTACTTTTACTTTTACCCACATATATGCATACATACCCATAAATGGCATGCATACATAAATAATAAAAGAAAACCATCTGTATGTATATAAACTCATGCACTTATACATATGCACACAATATCATGCATACACACACACACACACACACATATATATATATATTATGCATATATCTCCATGCATGATATACATATACTTACGCATTTAACCCATGTAAGCATGTATTCACATAAACAATTAATTCACATAACAAATACCTTGGGTARTAACCAGGACCCGGTTATCACAATTGATCATCTTAATTAGTTGTTGCAAGGTTTTAGAAGAAGGAATAAGTAAATCAACAATGGTCTTTTGATAGAGCATAACATCTAGGGATGTCAATTTTTACCATGACAAACCAACAATTCCCCTACCAACCGTATCAATTTAATTGGTACCAATATAATTGGTTGATAGTATCGTACCAAYTATCTAAGCTTGGTTAGTACGTGATATTAGAAATTGTGTACCACAGGTAATACGTATGGTACCGACTTATTTATTAATTAAAGTCTAATTAGTAATACAACTTATTTTGATTATAACTTMTAAATTATTTAGATTTAAATTTTGMTAAATTATAATAYGGATGGATATATGGAATTTGATTGAATTCATTCATCTAACTCTAACAACCTTAATAACTCCTCCACACCTYCACATTTCATCGACGCTCCTCAATTACTATTTGAAGTAGACCATCAGTGAATGCTTGTATTATATGAAGATTATYTGAATGTTTATATAGGTAGAGATAAGTGGTACAACACATATCAACATGTTATATGAATGCTCAATAGTTTTAGTGCTATGGAAAATAAAATTGTTATATCAAGCTAGAGTAAAAAGAACTACTCATTCCTTCAACTTGCACCAAAACATCTTCAATTTTCCCCTTAGGATATGCTATGGACTTGTTGGCCAATTGGAGTGTGACTGTGGTGGGTCTAGCCTCTCCTATGCCTAAGGTGTTAAAGACAGACAAAGGCATGAGGTTAATACTAGCTCCTAAGTCACATAGGGCTTTCCCTATCTCCTTCCYACCTATTGAATAGGGGATGGTAAAACTTCCTGGATCTTTAAGCTTAGGGGGTATGCTATTGCTCAAAAGTGCATTACATCCTTCGGTAAGAGCTACAGTCTCGTATCAACTTCTTCTTGCTTAAGATATCCTTCAGAAACTTAGCATAACTAGGCATTTGCTCAATTACTTCAACAAGGGGTATGTTGATGTGCAATTCTTTGAACACATCCAATAACTTTTTAAAATGAAATTCCTCTTTGTGATTCCTCAACCTTTGGGGGTAAGGAACATAAGGAGGGATTGGTTTTATCACATTCTTGCTTGGAGGTGTTGAGCAAGATGGATCTTGAATGCCTTGAATCTTTGTGTTGCTCTTTGGTGGTTCTGGTGGAATCTTATTATCAAGCTTAGGGGTCTCTACAACCTCAGTCCCTTCTGACTTCTTCAGAGTATCCCCTGGAAAAAGTAAAGGGAAGTCTGATCTAGGAGGAATAAGAGTGGTGGTCTCAGATGTTTGCTTTTCTATAGGTGGGATCGATCTTTCATTGAGAGGGACCGACACCAGATCACTAGGTTCTGACAGTCTTGGTGTATTATTTTTCTGCATTTTTTCTGTCAACTCCTTTCCACTCCTAAAAGTCACTACCTTCACATGCTCCTTTCCTAGATCTCTAAGGACTTTTGTATTAATGGGCAAGGTACCAAGGGCTCGACTACTCTGGTTAAGTGCAAGTTGACTGACCTGAGTCTCTAAATTCCTGATGGCAGCACTTTGTTGATTAATCAAAGCTTGATTTTGGGCTTGAGCAT
>NW_020200991.1:32316-33398 GCF_001531365.2 Cynara cardunculus var. scolymus
TTCTATGGTGAAACGTTCTCTCAATGTCTGGATCAAATTCGAAAAATTCCCCGCGATGTGTTCTTGGCATACACCACTTTTCAAGATGATTAAAACAGGTACTAGAAAAATCAAATCTTTTACTTTACTCAAAAGAAAACTTTTAGCTTGCCAATAGGGATGGTGATTTGGCCCGACCCGGTGAGGAACCCGGTTCACCCGACCCAGACGGGGACGGGGATTCCCCGCTAAAACGGGTACCGGGGCCGGGGCCGGGGCCGGGGATCCCCGGTAGAGGTAAACCGGGGTTGGGGCCGGGGCCGGGTATTGTATCCCCCGACCCGCCCCGTACCCGGTAATATTGACATACAAATTATTTGGGTTACATACAGCATATTTTGGTTGGGCTACAACATATCTGCATATGTGGGCTTTAACTTAGGAGCAGATTTGCAAAATGCTTGCAGATCCACAAGGCTTTAACTTAGGGCTTTATTCACATGAATCACATAGACGTGAGATGACATTACGACAACCCTCCGGCCTCCTCCCTCAGTCCCTCCCTCGCCGTCCCTCGTGACCTCGCTCACTGCTCACGGACTGAATCTCACATCGACGATTCGACACTCACACAGTCACACGCCGACACAGCTCACTGCTCCCTCGTGACCTCGCTCTGTCGCTCACTGCTCCCTCTCAGTCCCTCCCTCTTCGTCCCTCAGTCCCTCCCTCTCCGTCCCTCGTGACCTTGTCGTGCCGACTTATCGACGAGGAGTAATCGACCCACAGGCCACATTAAAGGTAATGAATTTATCGACGGGGGTTGACCGGGGGTTGACCGGGGGTTGACCAGGGTTGACCGAGAGTTGACCAGGGACGGGGCCGGGGCCGGGGACTCTGTACACAAACCGGGGACGGGGCCGGGGATTGCAAACCCCGCCCCATCCCCGCCCCGTTGCCATCCCTACGTGCCAATCCCCGGCAACAGCGCCAAAAACTTGGTCGATCAAATCCTTTACCTTTAGACTTAATGAAATTGGGCCACAAAGCAAGTATACAATATGGCTCAATATCGTCTTCTAAGTAATAAAATGGTACAAGTA
>NW_020200991.1:34198-92012 GCF_001531365.2 Cynara cardunculus var. scolymus
GAAAGTAAACGACAATAAAAGTAAATAAATAAATAACAAAAGATGAAGAACAATAATTAAATTAAAACTTAAAAGCTTGCATATAAAACTAAGAGTTTGARAGTGTTTTGGAGCAAAAKATGGAATTTTCAATTGTCCARGAGATACCAAAAGAGGAGCCCAAGGCTCTCTTTTATACATACAAATGAACTAATGACAAAAACATAAAAAGGGGTGTGAAGGTACAAATGAAAAGACTAGGAAAGAAGGCATCCTTTCCATCACAAAAGGTCATCCCAMAAAGTCTTCTCCACACTTTTCACCAGCTGTTTGAGGGTAAAAACGAAGGYTTCTTCAGCTAAGACTTCCTTCATCAAAATGGCTGAACTAATAAGCACTTYTCCAAAAAGCCAAACCGGATCCGGACAATGCTGCTGGAATGCTRCAGCATTACACTGCAGTATTGTAAGTCAAAAGATGTCATCTACTCCCAAATTGTTGTAAAAACAAATACATCACCACATTTAGCTCCAAACATAACAAATGGGAAATAAAGAAGTAAAAATGACTCAAGGTTGGGATAAACTAGGAAAATCTACCTATTAAACACAAGAAATGGGTACTTTAAGCATGTAATAAACCATGCTTATCAATTGAGGTAAATATGCTTATGTTATTTGGCTTGATATAACAATTTTATTTTCCAACCTGAGATTATCTTTTTCAGTTTAGAAGAAAAAAGAGTTCTAGAGGCATCTTCCATTCATATCGATTTTGGTTTTTCTGCACCATATTTTGATCTCCCTTTTCTTCGATCCGGAATTCCCAACAAATCCTTGACTCCTCGAATACAATGGGGTTTCAAACCTGAAGAATCTTTCATTCTATATCCTCTTATTAAGACTAGAGAATGTTCCTATGAATACGCGAAAAAGGATCCAATAACTTTGAAAGAATTGAACGAGGAGTTGTATGAGGTAAAAATCTCATGTACGGTTCTGTGAAGTAGTGGGAGAAATTCTAAAACTACGTGAAACCCTGACAAGGGTTAATGTATAAAGAACGGGCAAACCCATGTGGGTTGTATCCAAAGACTTGAGAGCCATGAGTTTCTTAYAAAAGGGCCATTAGATAAAAGTTAGCCTCATCAATGGATGAGGCTAAAGACTTATTGAATGGTCCAATCTGCGTAGATGTTGGTGATGTGTGTGTTGGTGAAAGGCTTTGTGTGGTGACTAAAGTTTTTTGGATCTAGGGTGGATCCTTATTCYCACCACCAACCAATAACGATGATGTGATAGATCTTATGCATTTTCCCTTCTATACAACAATACCCTATTTGAGGAAATTGAGGAGATAGTTAGGTTAGCATATGCGAAGGGCTCGGATTGGCGAACTTTAATATCCTTAGGATTTTGAGAGCCTTTGGACAATTGACTAGTGAAATATTCAGGTTTTTCCTCTTCCTCTATCTCATAGGTACAATGCTTGATGGAATCCCTATTCTTGTACCTCAAAAGCCACAAGTACTGGCAGAGGACCAAGAAACCACTCGCCCACGTACATCTATAAAAGTCACAATGGTATTATTAAAATTTGCTTGAAGATGAATATAGTGCTAGCCAGTCCCAAAACATCTATATGTACATAATCAAGAATTCCCACTATATTGTGTTTGCCAACACCAAAAGAGACCTTTGTTTTCTTTCATTGTTAAAATTTAGGTTTTCCTTAATAAGGCTCCATTTATGCAGTATCTCCAAGTTTTTCTYCGAAGTGTGGCCAAGTCTTAGATGCCATATTTTAGATGCATCTACCTTCTTTGCATTGTTTTCATATTCACATGCCCTTGCACCCAACGTTTGTCCATCCATAAATTATAGATTATTTGGAGCTTTGGTATGTTTGATTAGGACAATATTCCAAAGGGATATCATCAAGGAGTCGCCTTTCATACTAATCTTGCATCCAAGCTTTGTCAGTTGACCAAGGGAGATGAGAGATTTTGTTAGGGAGGGAATATACCTTACATCTGAAATAGTTTGGATACTGCCATCAAACATCTTCATTTTGATGATACCAATGCCCAAGCTTTTTTTTCTTTCTCGTGACAAGAAATGCTCCTTATGTGGAGTCATGTGAAAAGAAACCCTTGAATCYAAGACTTATTGGTCCTTGATAGTCATCCTCCTGACTGGTGTGATTAGAGTGTCATCAGAATCATTCGCGGCAATCGATGAAGATGATATTTCTTGTCAGTCTTGCCTTTCAGACTTAAGACGTTCTTTAATCCAATATCTGGATTGATGAAGATAATGGCAATTGCCACTYTTCTTGGACTTGCCTCTAAATCCTGGCTTGCATGACCATGTGAGAGTCCATTCTTCCATCTCTTCCAACTCTTTTGCCGATATATCAAGCGTGAGTTTTTCTAGCTCATAGACAACACGATGCACCCGRTTTCTTCGAAGTGTCRCCTTCATATTTAACTACCACTTTCCAAAGTTTCTGTCTCCATTCCACCTCTCAATCTAAAGTGTGGATCAGGAGGCTGCATACAAACCTTTAATATAKGTAGAAATAGTGTTTCATGAGACTTACCTGGGTTTTCTTCTTCTTAGAAGACAGCCATCACKTTGCTTCAAGTTGTGCTTGAATAGGTTTCATCAAATGTCAATAATCAAAATCAAAACTCTAATACCATTTGTTGGGGTTTTGAACACCATAAAGGTCCCAAAATAACAAATAAGTAATGAACTATATTCAACAATAATCGAGTGTGTGATGCCAACCAACAACTAATGTAGAAAACAATGTAGGATCAAAAGCACAACKAACAATAAACCAAAGAATTTGGAAWGCATACAAAACACATAAGATTTACATGGTTCCACCTTGGTATGGTGATGTATATCCATCGTGTTATAAYTGGGTTTTCTGCAAACCTGGGTTGAGGTAAATTTATGTGTTCATTATGTGAATTATGTGATAGCATGCATGTTGTCTTAAACATAAATGCATGAATTATGTGCACATGTGTGGTAATTTGATATTATGCATGCATGTGRAAATTTTATAGGCGGTTATATGATAAAATAATATGTGGGAATATTATTATAATCCAAACCTTTAGGGATAAGAAAGGTTGATTATAAAATATWATCTTTCCAACGCCTAATGATTTTATATTGAAAAATATCATCCACCGCCTCATCCTAAGTATAAAAGAAAGAGGATAAGGTAAAAAACCTTATCAGTTCACTATTTTGCAAAATATACAAGAGAAATATAAAGGCGGTGAAAGCATTCTTAGAAAGTGTTCTTGAAAAATATTCTTGAAGAATATTGTTGTTTAAAGATTCTRTGATTTGCTGCGTGATAATCTGCAGAATTTGTTATTTTAAGGTGAGTTTTAAACTACCRTCGATTATAAATTGTGAGTTTTGTCTACTGTTTGATTCTATAAATTCTGGAATATTGATGGGTTTAAATTTAAAAGAATCCAGTAGAACTRTTTTAAACGGTTTTTAAAAKAAACTGTTTTATGAATTGAAAAGCTTAAACMTGTTTTAAAATAGGTTGAGCAGGAACTGTGTTTGAAGGAACAGTTTGGATTTGGTACTCTGTTTTTKAGGATTAAGCAAAAACAGACGAATGAGAAATCATATGAAGAACAKATTGTTCTTATGGATTGAAAGGTTTGAATATAAACCTGTGTTGAGAATATGATTTGGTTAAAACTATAGACGAGGTTCACTCTGAYGTATGTGACTTTGTTCCGTCATTGGATGAAATAGTCTRTAGATTTTGGATAAAACTATGAAYGAGGTTCACTCTGACAGAAAGGACTRCAGCTRTCATTGGATGAAATAGTTCATATGAATTTCAGGAGAAATAAGGATGGTCGTTGTGTGTGATGGATAGCTATTGCTATAAACAGGRGATTGATGGAAGTAATAAGGATGGTTGTTGTGTGTGTGCATGGTATAACTYTTACTATTATATCTAATAAGATTACAACAGATTGGAGTTCTCTCTTCTTGGTGATTTGAGGATTCAGAGATGTTCTTCTTATTGGAAATAGTAGTATTGATGTTATGGTTATGGGAAAAATATGTGGCTTATGGTCATTGGTTTTGGCAAAAAGYATTTTGGAACAKAGTGTTCATTTTATGAGGAACCAGAGAGGCTCTGGTTAGTTCTCACTATTGGACCAGAGGATTTTGGTTATTGATTTGAGAAATATGCAAGTTTTTTTTTTTACTAAATGCAATAATTGGACCAGAGGCTCTGTATTTCTTGATAAGAGCTTATGTGTCAAAATCACTTTTTAAGAAGTTTTCAAGAAAAAGGATTTTATAATTAGCTTTCTATACAAAAGACAGACCAGAAGGGCTCTCGTCGACTCGTACGTTGAACCAGAGGCTCTGGTTGGTCATAACTTTTAAACCAGAGGCTCTGACCAGAGGCTCTGACCAGAGGCTCTGACCAGAGGCTCTGACCAGAGGCTCTGGTCGAGCATGAACTCTTTATAACTATTCTTTTTATGAAAAATGTTATCTTATTGATTAGAAGCTTAAGCTTAAGAATATTATATKAGCTAGAGGCTCTAGTTAGTACAACCARAGGCTTTGGACGAGGKAATAAAAGCTCTRAGGGCTCTGCCYTGTTTATTAAAATATATTCTAAGTATGGTTTACGACCAGAGGCCCGATGAACCAAAGCAGAATATAATTTTCAGTCTTTATGATATGAAATGAATTATTTAAATAAATGTTTTGGTGATCTTCACCCTGCATTACATAAAARGGAACCTCACTAGACATTAATGTCTAACCCTCACTTTGGTGTTTTCAAAAATATGTATGCASGTAATGAGATTAAGGGAAARGGCATTATGTGAATCACTTCCCTACATGCTTAGCTGTGTGAAGATCTTGACTAGTCTTGTTTTAGAATATAAATACTAAAATACAAGAGCATGTACTTTTGGAAATTTTGAGTTATGTAATTTACATTATAGACTCTTSTATCAAGGACCTATGTGGGGGAAAACATRTATTCTATATATGAAATATGTGTTATATGCAATGTATGGATTTGGGGGTGTTACACATCGGGAAGAGGAGGAACTTTTATTGATGAATAATACCTAAACAGCAAAGAGAAATTGCAAACTAAAACACCAAATTGTGTTTGATCGATCTCAATATTTTCTCAACTCAAATTAGGGTTTCTAAGCTCTCAATTTTGTTCTCTACCTAATGGGAACTCAAGGAGGTATTTATACTAATGCATAGGTGGAATCCCAATTTGATCCTAATACTAAAAACTAAGAAAATCATAATTATCTTGGTGCATGGTCGGGATCAACTATAGCCCTCCCTTGCTTGTTCATAAGTTGTGGTTGTGTCAAAAAACTCAAAACTTTCTATTTTTCAAAATAATATTACGCATGTCGGTGCTTGAATATAAGGTGCGACCATGTCAAAAACTCCAGAATTTTATGTTTTACATATCTTTATTTTGTGCCACAACTTCCAACACTAATAAACATAGATTTACTTGACCCAAATGAATGAAGCTCTACTCAGATTTTTGTAGATGCTATGGGGATTTCATGTCACTGCACAATTGTTGCAATTCAATTTGTGCTAAAACGGGATCAACGTCCGTAAAACTAAGAGACTGTAACATTATATTGAAACTTAAATTGATGGACGATAAAACCCCTAATTGTAAATCTTCAAAATTGAATTTGATTTCTAAGTATTTTGTACTATGTTTTGAGTTATAAGTAATTTGTATCCTCGTTGAAGGAAAAAACCTGAATCCATCTTCGCATATGAGTTTTATTTAGATGGAAAATAAAGAAAAATCATCATTCATGTCTTTGCATCTTACAAATAGTTGGAGCTTAAAACTTGTTTAGAATAATGCATAAATTTTGAGTTAGAATCTCATTTTCATTGCATATATATATATATATATATATATATATGTGTGTGTGTGTGTGTGTGATATTTAAAAATGATTTTTTTATAAACTCGTAAGAACCGATTTAAAAATATTTTTTTACATGATATTTTTTCATCAAATGCTAGGATCTAAGATATATTGTTTCATAAGATGTTAGTTTTACTTGTATTTGTTTCAGCACATAAATATATTTTACATGTATTTTTCATTTCACTAGGTGAACTAAAAAAAATTCACATGTAATTTTTTCACTAGATAAACAAAAATATATGTGAAATAATATTTTAAATCATAGGTTTTGATGAAAAAAGATCATGTAAAAAAATACTTTGATCTCGATTCTCATAGATTTGTAACATAATTATGGTTCTGATTTGATTATCATCATATATATATATATATATATATATGCAAAGGTTTATTTGAGAAATGGTAAATATTTGAGATATAAAAAAGTGATTCTAACCCTTCATTTGGCCTACATTTGTGGCTTTGACCATAAAGCAGGGGATAAATTCTCGCATGGTATGCGGAAAATAAAGGGGTAGTTTCATAACTTCTATATAGGCGGCAAACTGGTTCATATGTGAACACATGTGATACACATATGAACTATATGTTCATATGTGAACTCGTTAATTAGTTCATATATGAATCACATGAGTTCATATGTCATTCAGTTATAATAGTTCATATGTGAATTACATTAGTTCATATATGAACATATAGTTCATATATGAACCCATTTACCGCCCATTTGTAAAAGTTATGAAACTAAGCTCTCTATTTTTTCCATTGCCGTAATTTTTGACCAGTCAAAGCCGCAATTATTGAGCAGTCAAAGTCGCACTTATTGACAAGTCAAAACCGATCTTGACCATATAAAGAGCTAGGATCACTACTTCACTTCTTAAATATTTACAACTTCTAAAAATAACCTCTGGTATATGTATGTATATATATATATATATATTTATATAGATAGATAGATAGATAGATAGAGAGAGAGAGAGAAGGTTCAAA
This sequence comes from Cynara cardunculus var. scolymus, assembly GCF_001531365.2. Lineage (NCBI taxonomy): Eukaryota > Viridiplantae > Streptophyta > Magnoliopsida > Asterales > Asteraceae > Cynara > Cynara cardunculus. Next base: position 41,180 of record NW_020200991.1, read on the forward strand.
CGAGAACGCTAACTATTTAAGAAAACAAGAAAAATGTCGTTAGTATTCAAAATCACATGTGTTTTTGACATTAACGTCAAAAAAATGGAAGCAGACGACTTTTGAACCTGTATGAATTTGTACGTTAATATATATATATATATATATATGTGTGTGTGTGTGTGTGTGTGTGTGTGTGAATCATTTATGATTTTGTATATGAATATATATATATATATATATATATATATGAATCATATACGATTTTATATATTAACGACATTTTCTTGTTTTCTTAAATATTTAGCATTCGCGTTTGAACTTGCCCCTATATACATATAGGGGTTTAAATCAAATGAGAACTACAAATATGTTACAAACCCGTGGGAACCGATACAAAAATATTTTTTTTACATGATATGTTTTCTTCAAATGCTAGAATTTAAAATATTGTTTCACATATAGTTGTTTCAAAATATTCATTTCACTAGGTGAACAAAAAAAATTCACACCTAATCTTTTCACAAGGTGTACAAACGTATGTGAAACAATATCTTAAATAATAGGTTTTAATGAAAACAATCATGTAAAAAATATTTTTATATCGGTTCTCACGAGTTTGTAACATATTTGTAGTTCTCATTTGATTATCATCCTATATATATATACACACACACACATACATGACGACAATCGAATGAGAAGCACAAAAAGATTATAAACTTGTGAGAACCGATAATAAAAATATTTTTAGAAGATTTTTTTTTATTAAAGGCTACGATTTTAGCTATTTTTTACATATGTTTGTGTTCATATGGTGAAAAAAAATCCATGTGAAACTTTTTTTTGGTTCACTTAGTGAAGCGAAATACACGAAAAAAGTTTCACATTGTCAAACAAATACATGTGAACCTATTGCATTATGAAACAAGTATGTGTGAAAACCGTATCTTAATTCTAGAATTTGATGGAAAAAACAAATTATGCAAAGAAATATGAACCAATATGGGTTTATAACTTTTTTGTGGTTCTTATTTGATTTAACCTCATATATATAGGGGATTAATCATTTGAAAACTTCAAAATTTGTGAGATCCGTGAAAACTTCTACCTTAAGGTTATATTTCATATGATCCTTTTCTAAGTATAGTAGTTAATGTATTGATTAACATAATTTGTTTCACAATCTGTTTATTTTATATATATTTGGTTCACAATGTGAAACTTCTTTACGTGTATTTTTTGTTTCACAAACACGCCAAAGAGATTCACAATGTGAACTGAGTATATGTGAAACAATCAAATTGTGAAACGAATATATGTTAATCACTACGTTACATTCTAGCTATAGATGAAAAAAAATCATATTAAATAGCACATGATACACTATTCTCAAGGTTATAATAATTTCACGGGCCCCAAAATGACAAATCAAATACAAACCGTATAAATGTTGCACACTGTATAAACCAATCCCGGCCTTTGATTTTGTGTATTTTGAAATTTTTAGGCAGTTACCAAATCGGTTGTAGATAAGGTTAAGAGTAAATTTCGGAACCGATTTAATCTACATCATTGACATTGATTTGATAATTTGCATAAACGGTTGAGATTGGTTTGTATGTTGAGTAACATTCAGGTGGTTTGTATGTAATTTCGAGATCTATATATATATATATATATATATATAGAGAGAGAGAGAGAGAGAGAGAGAGAGAAAGTTCAATTGCAAACCGATTTTCGGCTGTGAACTGTGGGACAAAGGAGAGCGTGACACTTGTCTCCGGCGTCCACATTTAGTATGAATAACGAATTTCATGATGAATAATACAGTGTTCGTGATGAATAACACAACATTTTTGGTGGATAATACACGATCATTATCCATGTTAAATTGATTTACTATTCATGATGAATAATACAAATTCATCATAAATGATACAGTATTCATGGTGAATAACCCACAAAGGCATGAGATATGTGTCGCGCTCTCCTTTGTCCTTCTGTTCACAACAGAAACTTGGTTTTCATTTGAATCCGCCCTCTATATATATATATATATATATATATATATATATATATATATATATATATAAGTTTTCCATGTATGCAAACATGTAAAAGTCATGTGGCATGAAGGTTCACGTGTGGTTACTCTAGCCTATTTATGGCCATCCAGGAATTAGTCGGTATGCGAAAGTTGTCCTGGATATTTTTATAATAAAGCACCATATCCAATTTTGTATACAACATTATTTAAAAAGGTGTTGTATAAAAACATGTTCTATAAAATGTTTATTCATAAAATATTTCTGTAAAATGTCCTACAGAAAACAATATAACACTTTATTTTCAAAATCATCCTAAAAACCGTAAAGATGTCTAAAAGCATCTTATAAACTTATTGTAAAACTTTATAAACTAAAACACTATAAAACATTTAGATATTTTTGAGGAGATAATAACGATAGGTTTTGTCTTTTGCTACATGTTGACAACGAAGATTCAATAGTTAGATGTGTAAAGGACATTGAAGCAACACCATCAAAAGTGGCTCTAGATTTGACCACTACCCACCAATGCTTGAGATAACCCTTGGACCATGTCAAGGTTATATATGGAATCAAATGGGTCATATGTGGTTTCAAGACGATTAATAACATACACATCTAGGGTTGTAAACGAACCAAACGTTTAATGAACCGTTCGTGAACCGTTCAACAAGTTCGGTTATGTTCGTTTATTTAATAAATGAACGGACATGAACAAATTTTTTTGTTCGTTTAATTAAACAAACGAACATGAACAAGAGTCTCGTTCGTTCATTTATGTTCGTGAACGCTCTTTCATTTACCGTTCGTTTATATATTAAAATTTATATATAATCTTTTGTTTATTTATTTTGAGTTTAAATAATATTTATTTATGTTCATTTAGCCCGTTCGTTTATGTTCGTTTAACATGTTAACGAACGAACATAAACAAACACGAACACACCTGATTTCTAAACGAACGAACACGAACACAAAGATTTTCGTTCGTTTACTGTTCGTACTCGTTCATTTGTTCGGTTAAGTTAAACGAACGAACATGAACAAGCCTCTGTTCGTGTTCGTTCGGTTCGTTTACAGCCCTATACACATCATACCTCCGTCACAAAGTAGGGTTTTCTATATATTTCTCGAATAAATAAAACAAGATGTTACTTTTTTTATATTTTTAAAAATACATGTATTTTCACATCGAACATCTTCGGACTGTGTTTTCTTGGTTTCATGTTGTCTTCGGTCGTCGAGTTTGGGTTGTGGTATTTGTTTTGTTGAGATTTCTATCAGAATCAATGGTTTTGTTTGGTTGAGGGTTCTGTGTTTCTATCACAATCGTTGGTTTTGAATGACAGATAAGTTCGGGGATGGAATTAAATTTTTAGCAGTGTAATCCTATTGAATGTGATCAAATAAGTAATAAATAAATAAAAATATATATTAAAGAAGGATTCAAACGAGAACACCTCTAATTGACATAAATACAATAACACTTGTAAGCCCATCATTATGTTTTAAGTCATGGTTTTAGAAAGATTCAGGGTGCAATAAAACATTAAATAGATGTATTTTTTAGGGATATCGAAGGCGTGCAAGAGTAAAATGGTAAAAAAAAAAACTATAATTTGCATAATGAACAGATATAGCCGGTGATTGTAGACATGATCAGAGGCACGACATAAGAACTCTAACGATGATACTAACAATATTTAATGGATAAAGACAAATCTAAAATAATAGGAAATTGTTAATGAATACTAATATGTTTTAATTTATTCAAATTTTATTACGGGTTAAACACTCTCAAGACTCATAAGTGTTTCGGCATTTTCGTAAAACAATGGTGTTGTCATTTTGAACTCCCGCCAATATGTATGTATGTATGTATGTATGTATGTATGTATGTATGTATGNATGTATGTTTGTATGTATGTATGCATGCATGCATGTATGTATGTATGTATGTATGTATGCATGCATGTATGCATGTATGTATGTATGTATGTATGTATGTATGTATGCATGCATGTATGCATGTATGTATGTATGTATGTATGTATGTATGCATGCATGCATGCATGCATGTATGGTTGGTTGGTTGGATTCAGGTGAGACAATACTATTTTCGTGAGACAACATTTTTACATTTGAAACTTCATAACAAAAACAGTTTTGTTGTGAAGTTTCATGCGTAAAAAACTTGTCTCACAAAAAAAGTCTTGTCCTACATGATCCCAAGTCTCTCTCTCTCTCTCTCTCTCTCTCTATATATATATATATATATATATATATGTGTGTATAGAGAGAGAGAGTTGGGTTCTTGTAATAATGAAAGTTATGGTGAGAATGGTAAGAAGGGATCTCTACCTTTGGATCAATCCTAATTGAAGAAAAACAATAAATCAAGTGTAATGAGATATACTAGATCAATTCCTTCTAAATCACAACTCACGAGTTGGTCTTTAAAAGTCATCAAAGTCTAAACCCTTCTTATACTTCTCAACTTAACTCCTATTCTCATAGAATCTTTCGTGTATATACAGGGAAAAGGATAATCTATGTGAGAACAACTCGAACCATATATACATTTCCCTATAACTGTCAAAGACAAGTTATTCAGATTCAATCAGGTAAATAAATGCACATCACCATACATATATATACATATATATATATATATATATATATATATATATAGACTTGAGATCATGTGAGACCAAAGGTTTTTCGTAAGACCCGTAGGACCAATTCTCAACCCTTGGATTTAGATTTACAATCTGAACATTCATAATCATAAATTTGCCACGAGACTTCTCAATAATTAAAAAGGTGAACTCATAATTCATATGTGAATCAGTTAATTAGTTAATATGTGAATCACACGGGTTCATACGTGACCATTTGTACAAATCGTAACCGTCGATTTTATTGTTTAATTTAATGAAATTGTTTAATATAATTCTTTTCGTGATAAAGTTGTTTCATATATTTTTCTTTCTATGTAAAAATGAAATTGTTTCATGCATTTTACGTTTTGATGAAATTTGTTTTCTAAAGTTAATATAATGAAGATGATAATGTCCATAATTAACGGTCTCCACATTAAAAATGACTACTCAACCTTCATATTTAAAAAAAATATATGATTAGTTGAATGAGGTTTGTACAGTTTATACAAATGACTTGRTTTACATTTGATMTTTCYCCTATATATAATGCAAACCATACGAAGGTACAAACTTACAACCAAAGGTATTTTGGTCTTTTTAACAAATTCGTATATTTAAGAATAATTCATTTTTTCCTTAAGAATTACTAGTTCCATAAATATCTTATTCGATTACTATATATAACCAACTCTGTATTTTTAAGATAATTCAGATTTTTTTCTTAAAGTTTACTAGTTCCATTATTCTAAATTTTTCTAGTTTTTTTTTCTTGGGTTATATTGTTATTATATGAATTTTCTAAATCATCATCATCACTTTCATGCTCGTCTTCGTCATCATCTTCAAATTCTTCACATGCATCCTTCTTCCGTGTAACTTGTTGCTTTGACATTCTTTTTATCTTCAAGGGAGGGTATTGGAGGTGCTTATCGTTATCGGAAAAAGTTCCTTCTCTCTTCATCGTCTGAATTCGTCTTATCGTTTTTTTATATCTGATAACAAAATGATCCATATATTTAAAATTGAAAATATAGTCGTTATTCTAAATTCGACATCAGCGTGTAGCTAGAGTAAGGGGCCGTTTATCAAACGTTTACCCGGATAAGTGCTTACCAAGTCATATTACCTTACCGGATGAATATGATAAGGACCAAGAATCTTACTTGGTAAGAGCGAGACAAGGACCAAGAGTCTTACCCGGTAAGTGAGAACGATGACTCTTATCACGGTAAGAGCTTACCAGGAAAATCGTTGCATATAATTTCGTTTTTTTAAACTAAAATCTTACTTGGTAAGTAAATGATAGTGTTGAATTTTACCGATAAGTACTTACCGGTTAAGTGTTTGATAAACGGCTCCTAAGTTATAAGTGTAACCTAAAAGGTAATATGTTCAATTTTAGTTTTATATATATATATATATATATATATATATATATAACATAACTTTTATTTAAAAGATAGCAGATACCCGTCGGTTTCGGTTCGGGTACCCGGTCCTAACGGGTTTGGTTTTGTATTTTAGGAACCGGAACTAGAACCAATCACATAGGAGCAATTCCAGTTCCAAAGACTGGTATCCGCTTCCGATGCTCACTCCTAGACTTCATTTGATTCATCTTCGGCCATGTTCCCCACCGCCAACAAGAAAGCAGGTGGAGGTTTTGAAAACCACATCCACTTCTTCCACCATCAATGACCTCTTCATCTGCTTCATCTTCGATCATGTTCCCTATCATCCGTAAGAAAAGAGGCAGCAGTTTTGAAAACTCGCCGGAATAGAGAGATCTAGAGAGAGAGATATGAAGATATTGGGGAAGAAAAATGTGGAGAGAATTACCAAAATTATAAAATTCTAATTATTTAATTATATTTAAATCTAAAATCAATTCTGAAACTATCTTTTCCTAAAAAAAATTAATCAATTAAAAACCAAAAAATTTTCAACCGTTGATTAAAACAAAGGAGGGGTTAGATTGATTTGTTTACAAATGATTACCCCTGATTGAATCTGAACAACTTGTGATTGGCAGTTAAGAAGAAATGTATATAAACGGTTTTGAGTTGTTCTGAAAAAGATGACTCATTTCTCTCATTACTTCTACAGTCTTTGCATAAAACATACTGAAATTCGATACGATCAAATCCAAGCACTTCAATTCAACGTGTTCACGATCCTCTATTATTTAGATATCAATCAAAACGTCACTGCTTACAATTATTTGGTTCTATTAATCTTCTTGTTATGGTTAGGCTGATGATATACATATTTATTAACTCATACTTGATATTTAACACCTTTTAAAAAACGAATAGGAACACTCAAAAAGTAATGAATATAGTTGCAAGACTCGCACATCCCTCTTCGATAACATCACTCATGCTTGGGAACAACCAACCCCAAAATGTAAACATAAGTGTTCTTCGGTGCATACAAGGTTTTGCAACAATTGTAGCTCATCGAGTTTCAACCATGCCCTCAAAGCATATGTTTCTTCCTTCATCTTCTCCGCAATGGCATCAAACGGTTTAGGCATCCAAATATTTGTTGCACCAAAACCAAACAAAATGAACGCACTATATCCCATTCAGAGGTAAGATATAGGAGTAAAATACTATAATGTACGCAAACCTTACCCCAAGGGGTGAAGACCCCTGACTTGCAAACAAAAAATAACATGGAACATGATTTAACTGTTACACTCAAGTTGCTAACAAGTAAATGAAAAAGACTTTACGACTATAATGGCAAATGTAATATTTATGCTATCTTCGTAGAACAAGCTTACAAAATCTTTATAGAAATAAGTGCCTAAAATAGCCAAATCCAAATGAATGATGTCTTGTACCTTGTTCCGTTTCAGCTCCAACGAAAAGAGTCCATGAAAAGTATAGCACTCTCCATGTAGCCTTGGGCCTAAGTCAAAACCATAAAAACACGTCAACTGCAGAGAGAATACAAAAAAATGTTTGAACGGACGAAATACTTCTTTACGGTATTATTCAAGACTTGAGGTATACATCATCAAGAGCCTAGGCTTGAGATTTTATATACGCCTTAGAAATTATGTATGCAAACATATACATATATATACACACACATAAAGCTGCAAGTACATGAATGCATGTGTCGTACATTTTCTGCAAAATCTTATATTTGAATAGACTATTAGCTCAAATCTAGATTCTTCAGGATACCAAAGGCCCAAACTATGGTCTCGGCTTTCACAAAAATAAATGTCTCAAAAGACCACATTTCACCTGCTTCGAATCCCATGCCCGCCAATGTGCCTCGAAGGCGAAAACATTGAAATGCATGAGCCTAAATCAAGCAGAGGACCAAAGTTGTGCTTTGATGGGACATTGGCCTTGACATAAGTATAGGTGAATCTTTCACAACAATTTTCTTTATAGGACTCCCTTCAACTTTTCAATCTTCCAAAAAGAATGATCAAACATTCAGAACCTTTATGCTTGACACTTCACCCGCAAGCAACCATCACATGGGTAAAACGGTAATAAAACAAACACCCGAGTAGTATAAAAGAGTGAGGAGAAACTTACATTTGGTCAAGAATAACAAAACAAGGAGCACTCAAGTTGGGTGTAGTGTAGTGCTTGCTCACTCTTTCTTACACACTTATCAACAGAAGTGTTTGTTTTCCTTTTGTACTCTTTTAGAAATATGTTAGTTGTATAGAAAGGAAGTGTGACAAAATTATCACGCTTCTTCAAAATACTGGAGTGTAAAGAAAAGGTAGAACTAGTAATGCCATAGGTAATGGTGTAACAAAGTACCTACACTTCAAAAGATCTACACAACTATCTTAGCTAAAAAGGTAATATAACACCATAATCGTCAAATTCACAATTGACAAGGTCCCATGAATAGATGTAGTATACAGAAATATATGATAACTACATTAAAATTTAAGATACGTACCACCTTTTTCACAACAAAATAAGTCAGCCTTTGTTTGACATGTACATGGCCAAAGGGAACATCTTAACTACACAATCGATATAAAATTCTTTTAATTATGGAGAAAAAGTGATGATTACATCAAACTACAAAATCAATGTTCTACAAAATTTAAAGGTTTTGAGCTGTAACTGTAAATTTTAATTTATTTTTGCATTTGAAGAATAGATATCTTTGCTTTATCAAAGAGTCACCCTGGTCAGAGATGCATAAGGCCCGAGATGTTTCGGGCATGGGCCTTCAAAGCCTGTTTTAGTAAGCAAAAGAAGAGTCCAGTCTTCAAAATCTTCAAAAGCCAGGATCGGGCCAGCCTTTGGGTGTGAGAACAGACCCGGTCAGGCTTTAACCGGGCCTTGAAAAAGTACTTGGTATGATCGTGCTTTTTGGCAGGCTTACTAGTTACAAGGACCGGGTTTTGGGCAGCGCTTTTTATGCATCTCTGATTCTGGTGCACCAAGGCAGCTTTCATGTGTCTTGCAATTATCTAGCCAGTCTGTTTTTGTTAAGAGAACTCAAATTCAGGGCCATAAACAAGTAACCATACAGGTGCTCCAAGGTTTGCACCTAAATAAGATTAGGATTTTCTAAAATCTAACATCTTTTGGAGGGGGCGTAGGCAGTACAATTTTTAGTCAAGTTTGTTACAAAAATCAGATAGATTATAAATCTGAAGTCATCATTTCAACAGTAAAAATCCACCTGTGCCCCTTTTTACAGGATAGGGTATGTTTTACTTGTGTTAATATAAYAAGTGATGCAAAAAAATGTTCATTTGTGGAATTTCAACTAAGAAACTAAGGCATGTGGCAATTTATGAAAACATGAGCAAATACGCTTGCGTAATAAGGGGGCTACCATATATATTACCAAAATGATATTGAATGATGTTAATCCCTCGGCATAATCAGTCTAATCATCCGTAGATGAGAGTTTGAATGAAGCTTCTGCTCGTGCTTCTTCCAATTTAATGATAAGGTCCTTCATGAAAAGACTAGTCGTTCCATGAGTGATGCACAATATATCAACTGCTTGTGTGAGCGATTTGATGGCTTCTTTTGTGTACCCAAGTAACCTGGCAAATTTACAGAGATTTCATAACAGGTTAGAGAAGTTGGTGTTGCAAATTAATCTTGATGTTGTTAAACTACCCTAGTAATTATCGGTTATCCATCTTAGCAATATAACTGAACATTGTCTGAGTGTTTGTTTGCACACACTCACCTATATCTTGCTTGTTTTATCTCTTTGTTCTGCAAGTCAGGGTCTTATACACACATCTTTATCCCAACATTTCAGTCAAAGACCTTTCAGCCTAGTGGTAAAGGCTTGGGCATGGCATAGTCATGAACCCGAGTTCGAGCCCTGGGAGGGGAGTGTTGGCGACATTTAAGTGGGGCCATGTTTAGCCTCCAAATTTGCCGATGATTAGTCGGGCTTTGGCCCGGACACCCTTAAAAAAAAAAAAGTCAGGGTCTTCATGGAAACAGCCTCTCTAATACCCCCCTTGGGGTACAGAGAACTCTTAATGAATTATGTGAGCTAATCCTATAACAACTATCAGGATTACATCTAGCTAGCTAGCGGCACATCTGTCTAACTTGCTCAGCTAACTTGATGTGGTCCACAATATCCCTTTATTTTGCCATTATTCAAGGACATTTAGGGCATTCAACAAATAGTCAAACACTTGCATGTGGGTGATTTAGCTAAATGACCTCTGGACAAGTGCTTTTTAAATCCATGACCTTCTAAACAAGTATCTAGGCATTCTTGTTATGGAAGTGGGATTTGTCTGTTAAGCAATGGCATTCTCAAACCCCTCAGAAGGTCGTGGATATAAAGAAAACTCGACAGAAGTCATTTAACTAAAGAACCCTGCATAAAAACGTGTGTCCTGTCTCTAAATGTTGCAATTTTCATGGATGAGTGCTACTGGAACTTGTCAGTCTGAATTATGCATATAAACAGACAAAGAGCATATACAAACCATTCAAGCTTCCCACAGGTATAATATTGCAGCCCTCGCAGAGGATGGAATCTAGGGTACACTCCTGTAATTGCATGACACATATGGAGTTGAACAAAAAGCACACACACGATACTAATGAAAATGCATCCAAATAAGAAAAATGATACGCAGATGATAAGATAGCATACTTTCATAAACTGGGATGGTCAGTCTACAATATGTCAGTGCTTTCTTCCAATCTTGCAGATCCATCAATATCTGAAAAAAATTAAATCCAATTCACCAAGAACTTGCATGCATTTCGTAAAATAAATGAGTCAAGTTTGCATAAAAAAGACTAGAAGGGTACTTGTTCGATAGATCAATTGCGATATCGGGTTTCCAATTATCCAAAAAATTATGTTGTTTATTTGGTTGATTGACCTTATATTTGGTAAAGGTAGTAGAGGATTCCAAAAATCCTGTTCTTAACTTTACAGAAGGGCAAAATAAAAATATTTTAGAAATTGAAATTTTTTGTATGCATTAATAGTTTATACTGAATGTTCTATAAGTCATACCCATGAAAAACTAATTTTTTAAGAACAAATACCCAAATGCTTTATAATACAATATAGATAATAAGGGCAAACACGATTGCAGGAAAGAATTCTCTAAACAGAATCATGGGGCTAGAGAAAATGAAGAGAAGCAACACTGACGTACTTTTAAGAGAGTTTCCCTAGTTCGCATCAGATTGATCGAAAACGAATGACAAAGCTTCACTTGGAGTTTCTCAACCATCAAATACATGTGAAGAGCTTCATTGGTATCTGAAATCCAACTAAGGAAGTTTTACAGGAAATAAAGATGTATCAAGTACCCCATCGCATGTGTAAATGCAAATCCGAGTTACATCACAAGTGAATATGAAAAAAGAACATGTAAAAGATCTCCATAGATAATAATTTAAACAAAAAAATTAGAGGATACGCCCTGAGGAAAGTGCAACTGATGCCTTCTCTGTCATTGCTTTCTCTTCACCAGCAATCTTCAGTATTTCTTCTTTGTCCCTTACAAGTTGGCATTGTTGACATTTAAATCCATTACTCTCTGCAAAACAAAATAAAGGACGATATAAACACTAACAGAATCAGATCTCCCAGACTCAAATGCTAAAGAGGTGACTGATACCAGGATCACGAAGCAAGAAACCATAGCATGTGTGATTCTTGCATCTATAACCTTCAAGAACTGCACTTTCTTCAATATCATCATGTTGACCCTTCAATATAAAGCAAGGATGGTAAGGCATCACATAAACTTGAAGGAGGTACGAGAATTAGAATCTAAAAGGTGACAAGTGTGAAACAAATTCACTAGAGTGCAATTGGCCCAGTGGTATCCGGGTCAATGGTGGACCCTCCGGAGGTCAAGAGTTCAAACATCACCAAAGGTGAGGAGTGTGCGTGAGTATTTGCCATATATAAAAATTACTCCTCCATCCCAAAATGAGTGTCCACAAGGAAAAAGGCACATAGTTTTAGGAATGTGTAGTTATTACACTTTTTAATTAACTAAATGACAATTTTACCCTTAATGATAGACCCAGAAACCTTCTCCATCTCATAATTAAGGGTAGAATGGGAAAGTAGACATTTACTTTAATAAGTAGACACTTATTTTTGGACAAACTAAAATAGAAATCTGGACACTTATTTTGGGATATATACTTTAAAAAAGTGTAAACAAGATTCAACACAATTATTATATGTAATTACAAGTTTTATGCAACGGGGACAACAGCAAGTGAAGAAGTACTGTTCTTTCAGAGCCTTCTGTCGAGTCATGGTGCTTCCTGCTGTCTCTATGTAACTTATCAATACCTTCAGCAGGAAACCACAACATCAGTGAGATGGCATACGGTAAAACGCATGAAACACCAAACGCTTTTCCATTGAGAGAGAAAGAGGACAAAGGGAGAGATTTAAATGAAGGTTTAACGCACTATTCTGTTATGAAATTAATGATTCTTTCATGGTGGGCAAACAGAATTTTTCCTTTTCCAAACAAAATACCAAACTACTAAAAATTTTAATCAGTTCATTTATGACGCCGCAAATCTGGCTTGTCTACCTTAATCAGTAGTTGCTGACTTAATCAAACTTCCATAAAATATCCAAGAAGAAAGAACTAACAAATATTTCTTATAATACCCTGGACCACCGCATATTGAAGCACCCCTGGAAATTAATGCACTAAACGTTATACAAGTATGAGATTTGAACTCAGCGAAATTAGCAAGATGTAATCAATATTGTAATAGATAACTCAATCAATATTGGTTAAGAAAATATAGCATTTTTCCAAGGTCAACTTACAAAATCATACTGAAGTTCCGTCCCTTGTTCCAATTACATTAAGAATTATTCCAAGGTAAAAGAGCAAAATGGGATAATGTGATAAAAAAAATACTGTAAATTAAGAGATGATGCTTTAATTTGAGAAAAATGAGATAAAAGCAAAGCTTTCTAATTTGGGACAGGTTACAAAATTGACCATATTTACATAATTAGACAAGTTCAGTTTGCAAGATTAAAATTTTTTTTGGGCGGTAACCGTGGTTTCCAAGCCAGCTTACACGCACCAACTAATCCCCGGAACGACCACGAATGGTCTAGAGTCATCGCAGGTGAACCTCCATAGCGACAAGGGCTTTGGCAGCGCCTGTATTCGAACCCAGGGAAGATGAGATTTCTACTACATCCCCCTGAGCCTTAACCAGTGCGACACAACCCAAACTGAGATTTCTGCCACATTCCCCTGAGCCTTAACTGCTACATCAAACTAATTGAACATAGAAATTCTCAAACTGAGATGTTATTTTCGGAAGCATAAGTGTTCGACATGTGTAACGTCACAAGTCATTCATCCATTTTCATCTGCATCATCCTCTTTCTAATCTAATATATAATCTCTGTTTGATCATGTTTGTTATATATGTCATCATGTGCCCCCTGTTTTCTTACAAAAGTATGAATGCAAAAACATGTTTGTACACCAAGTGGATAGGAAGGCCTTTGCTCGTAGAAAAATAAAATAAAAAAGTCGGAACATTCTAGAAAGTGTCAATTTGGCATCAACCTCTTACCCTCGTAATAACTTTTCAACAATTATCCTCAAGTAAAATATTTCACATCCTTATGTGATGCCATAAAGCCACAAATTTGTACATATGCATCACCATAAGGATTATATTATTTCTCAATAAGAATAATGGAGCCAATACTATACCAAAATGACAAAATTAAACTATAATCTGTACTAAGGCACAAATATATGAAGCTCTAATATTTCATGGAATTCAACACTGGAATTTGATGCATCCCCCACTCACCAACTATATCGCATACTATAGGATTGTGCATGTGCTAATTTTTATGTATGAAGTGTTTGGTGTCTAGAAGTATTGGTGAAAGCCGAATATGTGCATCAAAAAGTTAACTGTACTACTTTCAAGAAAAAGTTGCCCTTTTTTGTTGGATTAAAAACCATGCTAATTCATCCCTAATTTTGTGTGTTGAAAGCATGTGCTCTCATGTTTGGGAAGAAAGTAAAGACATTTTATGAACGTTATTGCTACAAATTTGTACTTTGCTTGGTCTAAAAAGAGTATACTACTCAGTTTGGTAGAAAGAGATGTTCCTATTCATCTCCAGTTTGGCGCATTGGAAGTACCGTACAGTTTGTGCGATAACCTTTTTGCATATCAACCCTACTGAAATTATGCTTCTGTAATGGGACTAATTTGGTAATTCTTTATTTCTGTTTCCAACTAACAAATAAAAAGTAGGAAAAGTTGTCCCTGACATCACACAAGCACGCCGATGAAAGTCATTCCGCCTCCCGTTCCTCCTCTCATCTTTGGGGTTCTTTCCCAACAAGGTGTACGTCATCCAACACCATGTACAGAAAATTTTGAGAGCATACCTCGCTACCTTTTGGTATTCGTTGCATAGCACGCACGGTTGCCATTCGTCCCTCAAATACCAGAACTGAATTCGGAGAGCAGCTATAAGATCAAAGTCATTCATCAGTCTATATGAGTAGGGTGTCAAAGCAGCACATACCATTCTATCAAGCAGTCACCTGTGATTAATAATGGAAATGACAGGATACAGTCCAGTTCCCAACGGTATCAGCTCACTATCACAAATTGTATGTGCATTGCATGCAAGCTGTATGTGATTAAAGAATCCAACCACATTCAAACAAATATATGTATCAATCAAAAACAAAAACATCTCAATGAAATATCACCTTTATAATTATAGGTAGAATAGTGTTTCTAGTCTGCAATTGTTTCATGATTGAACAAGCTTCCTCCAATTGATTATTATAGCTTTGTGCCTTCCAATGAAATAGCTCAACTTATACCAAATTGGAGAATTATTAATTAAAGAAAATACGGCCTTTGGATGTTATGTTAGGCCCCACTAATAAACATTTAAAATAGTAGATCAAGGGCATAAATTTTACTAATTAATTTGTACATTGGGTGTTTAGGTAGTCAAGGACTAGTTTATAACATTGTACCTTCGAGAAATTTTCTGCAATCTCTTTGATGTTGAGACCAGGCCACTGGAGTATTATATTGACAAGGCTTGCCATTTGCGCATACAATACCAACTGCGTCTCTCCAACTTCTGAGATATCTTCATGAAAATTTGTCAAAGAGAAAACAACCAGAATCATTAAATATAGGAACATTTTTCAGATTGATAATTGAGGTTGATCTCCAATTGTCACTGGTAGTACCTCTGATAAAACTTAGTATCACAATAAATGAACAGCCGAAGAATTTTATTCAGAAAGGAAGACTACACTACTTTAATAGAGACACCAAACCTAACCTGTACTTGAAAAACAAGAAAACGCAATTCAGCCGGACAAGTACCGCACACAGTCATCTAAACACACTACAACACAACATGAAATCCATCTCTTTTCTATTTGGAACATCTATATGACCAACTTTTCTAACAGAAACAACCCTTAAATGAATAACAGCAAGAAGAATATAACAGAGCAGAATGACCAAACCAGAAGCAGGCATGAAGAGAGCAGATACAGATAAATGCCTAAACTCCATTGCAGACAGGCCCCCAACTTCAAGAAAATAACAGAAACCCAATATACAGAAAAACTCTCGTATACTATGTAGTTAATAGCGGTGCAATAGAGGATTGCGGTCATCAGAGGAACAGCTGTGGTCTATAGCAGGGGCCGGATTTATTGGCGCTATTCACCACTAATCACTGCGATTTTGTCCCAAAATAGCGGTCCGCTAAACCACAATTTTCTKGGCCATTTAGTGTTTGGGGCTTTAGTTTCTTTTAGTATCTTGTGGGATTTGGTTTAATATTTGCTGGCTTCTTTTACTTCTAGTTTTATATTTGCTGGGCTTTGGTTTAATAAGAGTTAAACGACTCTTTTAGACTTTACTTGACCTAATCTAAATCATCCCTTTCATCCAACGGATCCAAGACTCCAAGCTTTGATAGTTCGACTCTCATCTTCTTCCAAGCTTCAATTGCACGACAACACCAGGTCATTGGGCTCCAGCCCATTCAACGATTGCACCACTCGACTAGTCGACTTCGACTGCACCTTAAGAAGGACACGTCATCCAACAAAAATTGGGACTGCAAAATCAACATCAACAAGAGCAACAAGAAAATGTCATATAACAAATATTGGCGGCAATGACGGTGACGATTGCTACCTTAAGAAGGGGACCAGATCAATGTGGACCCGATCCAAATAAAGAGGGCTACAACCACTCACCTTGGCAGGGACCCAACTATTGGATGCAGGAATTAAATATGCCAGTATTTCACGAGGATGATGTGCATTGTTAAGTTTACCAAGTCGACCGATATTTTTGAAATTCAAAGGCTGGCACCCCAGTAGTTGAGAGAGAGGGCGCAATACCCTGAAAGGCAGGTCTTTGCATTGTTATGATGGAGTGAGAAACGAGTGCCATTCAGATCAATGTTGCATTTAAAAGGGCAGTCGTTGGATCATTTCCAATTAACCCAAGGCAACCTCCACGAGCAATTTTTGGAAATAGTGCAAGACAAGACAATCTGGGAGTATAGAAATCAGTCTGAGAGGTTGTTGGGATAATTAACCAGAATACAAGACACAATTTTAGAAGAAACTTCCGTAAAAAAGCTAAAGCTGGAAACCCACTCGGCCTTGCAGTTACTTCAACCCTAAGCAGTTAAAGTGGTCGATTGCGAAAATCGCGATTGGGACCTTGATTTGAAATCGTGGTAATCACGGTGGTATATCGGTAAAAAAATTATATTCATAATAATAAATACAAATATATATATATATATATATATATATATCTTGGTTTTAAAAAGCGCAATACGGTCCGATGCGTTAAGGGTCCCGGAAGCCGATGCATGATGCGTGATGCTGATGCGCTCGCATCACGCACGTGATGCGCCCGGTATTCAAAAAATATTTATAAGTTAATTCTACATATCAATTTCCACCTTAAAAATACTTACCTATCAAAATACTTCATTTATAACATAAAGTAGTTAAAGAAGTGGCATTAAAATCTTAAAAAGTTCGTGAATCAGAATAACAGAAGTACATAACACACAAACTACTACCATGAAGAACACAATTACACAAGTAAATGTCTAATAGTCCTAATCCCTAAACTAAATGACCAACCAAGTGACCAACTAATACTCCCCAAGATCAGCATCATCAAACCCCAACACGGGTTCATCTCCCTAAGTGATGCATTAACAGGCTGTTTCTTAACGTTCTATTTTACTTAAGAAGCCCAACTAAAAAGCCCAACTAAACACTGAAAAAAAGCCCAAAACTAAAAAAAGCCCAACTAAAAAGCCCAAGTAAACACTGAAAAAGGGAGCCCAAAACGCAACATACATGATGCGCTGATGCCTAAATGATGCACGCATCGTGTGATGCGTAGGTGATGCGTTCGCATCGTGGAATCGCATCGCATCATACACTTTGATGCGTTCTGTCCAGCGCATCAGAGCGCATAATGCGCGCATTTTTAAACCAAGATATATATATATATATATATATATATGTATTGTTGGAAATCGGATATCTAAGGATCGACAAACACACCCAAATACGGAAGGAAAATGCAAAGAAAGACATAGACTTTTGGAACTTTTCTGGTGCTATATTGCTCTTAAATCAAAAAGTACATCAAAGGAAAATGCTTAAATAAACTACTGGAAGGAAAGAAAAAAAACTAATTACCAGAAACGTGGGTTGTTCACCCTTGAAAAACTACCCATGACTTCCTAAATAAACTAACTACCAATGACCAAATTATTCCCCTTTGACTTGGTCAGCAATTTGCCAAACCAGAATTAGGATAACACTTTCCCCCTTAATTCTGATCTTTGTCTTCAAGGTTTTTCACTCCCAACAGGTTTCTCATCTCGATATACTTGACCTACGGTGACGCCTTGGTCCATATATCAGCTCGTTGCTCTTCTCCACTAACATGCTTCACGCTAATTAGCTCCTTCTCAACGCATTCCTGTATGAAATAGTACCTCGTATCTATGTGTTTGCTTCGACCGTGGAACACCGAGTTCTTCATTAACGCTATCGCTGATTTATTGTCAACGTACAACTTCACACTTGAGCTTTCCCAGTCAGTTAAATCCTTCAGCAGATTCCTTAACCACGCCGCTTGGCCCACCGCCACCGTCGTTGTTGCCATAAATTCTGCTTCACAAGATGATAGAGACACGATGTGTGTTGCTTCTGAGACAACCAAGTAACCGGGTTATCATAGAAATAAACTACCGTCCTAGTGGTGCCCATTCGATCATCTAAATCCATTCCATGACTGTTGTCACTATAGCCCACTAGCTTTCCATCACCACCTCTTGGATATACCAAACCATATTGCACGGTACCTTTCAAGTATCGGAGTATTTGCTTCACTGACTTCAGGTGGCTTTCCTTTGGAGAATGCATATATCGACTAACGACTCCGACTGAGTAAGCGAGGTCTAGTCTAGTATGGATCAAGTATGCAGACAGCCAATGAGTCAACGATAGTCAGTGGCATTCACAGGTGTCCCTTGCTCATCCTTTGATAGAATAAATTTTGAATCCATCAGCCACTTTGTTGGATTACAATCCCACATCCCTGCTGATTGTAGGATCCGCTTTGCATATCCGGCTTGACTTATCTCAATTCCTTTCTCCTTTTGTCACACTTCTATTCCCAAATAGTAAGTTAGCTGCCCCAAGTCACTCATCTCGAACACCTTTTGCATTTTCTTCTTGAACCGGGTTACTTGATCGTCACTTGAACATGTCACAATCAAGTCATCCACATATACACCAACTAATAAAATATTTTTAGGGCAGTGAAGTTTATACATCGCTTGCTCTCGTGAACACCTTGTAAAGCCCAAATCTTTAAGTGCTTTGTCGAGACGTATGTGCCATGCTTGTGGTGCTTGACATAACTCGTAAAGGGCCTTGTTCAGTCGTTAGACCATGTGTTCTTTTCCATTAATGACGAAACCGTCAAGCTGGGACACGTATACTTCTTTTTGCAACTCCCCGTTCAAGAATTCCGATTTCACATCAAGATGATGAACAGTCCAACCTTTCATCGTTGCCAAGGCTAGCAACAATCGAATGGTTTCTAACCATGCCACCGGAGCAAATACTTCTTCGAAATCCACTCCTTTCCGCTGGACGTATCCCTTCGCTACCAACCGGGCCTTATGCCTCACCACATTTCCATCAGCATCTCTCTTCATTTTAAACACCCATTTAAGTCCGATTGGATAATGACCTGAAGGTAGATTGGTGAGTTTCCAAGTATGATTCCTTTCAATCGAACTTAGTTCAACTTTCCTTGCTTCCTGCCATGAGTGAACATTAGCAGCTTCTGTGTATGTTGTAGGTTCATCACCTACAAACATTAATATTTTTGGATCGAGCTCTATTGGTTCTGTTCTAGCATAAATATCAGACAACGATMGAAAACCTCGAACTGGTGTGTGATCATACGTCGAGGAATCTACACTTTGCCTGGTTTCAGTTGTGGAGTGCGATGCCTCTGTTGAATAAACGGTGCTCAAAGCCTCACCTACTTCATGGCTTTCGCTGGAGGAACCAAAGTTTGGAGTTACTAGTGACTCCAGCATGGTGACAGGAGTTTCAAATTGATTTTCGATGGTGGTGTCTGCTGGCACTTCTTCCCCGAGGCATGATTAAAAGAAACATTAACCCACATTTTGTTTGTCTCGGCCACTCCAGTGTGGGCTTGGAACCAGTCTCATTTTCTTTTTTCATCAAAAACATCACGAGCGACCACCACCTTCTGCTCTCCTGGATTCAACATTAGGTAGGCTTTAGAACCCGATTTAACACCCAAGTATACCATTGGAATTCTACAGTTGCTTAGCTTCGAGATTTGATTCGGCAGCTTCTTTACACACCCAACGCAACCAAACACCTTTAGGTGGTCGAGTGTTGGTTTTGTTCCTCTTACGCCTTCGTACGGTGTCATGCCTTTCACCCCTTTAGTCGAATTCAGTTGAGTATATAGACAGGGTGTCTGACAGCTTCACCCCACATTATATCTGGCACTTCCATCGTTTTTAATGATGACCTGGTTGCTTCAAGAATGCTTCTATTACGACGTTCTGCCATGCCGTTTGTTGAGGGGAGTAAGGGGCCGTTAGCTGTCTATGAATACCTTCCTGTTCACAAAACTTAGTAAATTCTTTAGAGACAAATTCCCCTTCACGATCTGACCGAAGCCCCTTCAGTTTCATTGAGGTTTCTTTCTCAATTTGAACTCTTCACTTTACTAAGTTTGCAAAGGCTTCATCCTTCGATTTCAGCATAAAAACCCACATGTAACGATTGAAATCGTCTACTATTAACATAAAGTAACGGTTACCTGACACGGTTGAGGGGGTTATTGGACCACACAGATCAGCATGAACCAACTCGAGTGGTCGATTTGCCCGCCATTGAGCTTCCTTTGGGAACGGATGTCTCGATTGTTTCGCAACCATACATCCCTCACAAACTTGTGTAGGATGTTGTATTCTAACGCCTCGAACCAGCTCCTTTCGAACCATCCACTCGATAGTACGAAATTGGGCATGCCACATCCATGCTTCATTATCAAGGTGTGCCATTAGACAAATGGGTTGAGTAGTTTGGAGTGCAATCTTATACAATCGACTTCTCAATCGTTCCACCCTGATGGTTAGGCGACCAACTTCATCATGTATCTTCAAAATATCATTGAACATATCGACTTTGTATCCCAATTCAATCATCTGTCCAAGACTCAAAATATTACTATGTAAGGTCGGGATAAAATAWACCTTCAAGACGAGTTGTTCTCCGTTTTTGCACTCCAACAGAACAGACCCTTTGTTGCGATCTGGAATTTAGAACCATCCCCAAAACAAACCGTACCGGTGACTTTCATCCTGCTCTGCGAAGAATATCCGTTGCGAAGAATCTTCGTGTTCTGGTCATATGATTGTTTGCCCCGCTATCAAGGTACCAAACATCTTCTCCTGTCTCACCCTTACCTTTAATTTTACCAAGACATACATTCTTCTCATTCAACGGCACCAACGTATCTGTTTTCTAACCACATAAGCTAAGTAACAAAGCCGGTTCCTCCTCTTGCGTTTGAGTCAGATTTGCTACATCTCCTTTCTCTTTCGGAGCCTTGCATTCAGATGCATAATGACCGTAGTTTTTACAGTTGAAACACTTAATTATGTCTAGCCTTATGATGGTTGTTCCCACCATCTCGGTGCCCGTTGAATCCGCCTCGACCTCCCCTCCCACGGCCTCCACAACCTCCTTTGTCGCTTGATCCACGTTCTCCTAACGAAGAGCTTGCTCTTGCAGCTTTCTGACCTTGCTGGCCTTCGGTTTTAGTGAGCAACAGACTGGTTTCAACTCTTCCACAGCCAATGCGGAGTCGTAAACTATCTTCATAGGCTTTCAGTCTATCGATAGCCTCATCAAATGGCATGGAGTCGATGTCTAAATATTGTTCAATCGAAGCTACCAATTGTAAGTACTTGTTGGGGACCGAGTCGAGCAACTTTCTCACCAGAACACTATCCTTTAGTGTTGCCCCAAGGCTGTTATATTTGGGAACCATCCCACTCAATTTTCCGGTGAAATCATCGATAGTCTCCCCATCCTTCATCCGAAGAGCCTCAAACTCACTTTTCAGTGTATGTAACCGAGCCTTCTGGACTCAATCTGCCCCGAGATACAGGGTCTTCAAGGACTCCCAAACCTCTTGTGTCGTCTTCTTGTTACTTGTAAGAGGATGTCCTCCGGCAATGCTTGAAAGATGAAGGCCCTCGCCGACTTATTCTTCTTCTCGTCCACCGCCAGACTGATTGGTGGCTCAATGGATTCCCATAACCCCTGGGCATCCAATACAGCCTCCATCCTTGTCGCCCAAGTTGTGTAGTTTGTTTATGTTAACGGATACTGAAACGGTACGCCACCACTTTCCCTTCCCTGTGTCACTATCGACATATCTTTTAACCGAAGGTATTTGGGCATGAACCAAGCTCTGATACCAAGTGTTGGAAATCAGATATCTAAGGATCGACAAACGCACCCAAATATGAAACGAAAAAGAAAAGGAAGACATAGACTTTCGAAACTTTTCTATGTGCTATATTGCTCTTAAATCAAAAAGTACATCAAAGGAAAATGCTTAAATAAACTACTGGAAGAAAAGAAAAAAACTAACTACTAGAAACGTGGGTTGTTCACCCTTGAAAAACTACCCATGACTTTCTAAATAAACTGACCACCAATGACCAAATTATTCCCCTCTGATTTGGTCAGCAATTTGCCAAACCAAATTACGATAACATATATGTCTATATAGACTTGGGATCACGTGGGACCGGCCTATTTTCGTGAGACCCGTGAGACCACTTTTTTACACTTGAAACTTCACAGTAAAACGCTGTGAAGGTAATTCAGTGTTTTTGTTGTAAAGGTTCCGCTTGTTTTACCTTCATAGCGTTTTGCTATGAAGTTTCAAGTGTAAAAAAATGGTTTTACGGGTCTCACGAAAACAAGTTGGTCTTACGTGAACCCAACTTTGTCCATATATATGTGTGTGTGTGTATGTATATATATGTGTATATGTTTAACTTAACATTGTATGCCTAATACATATCAAGTCAAACAATTCAAACCACACACGCAACATAGTAGTAGAGTTTATAAAGCTCATAAACGACTAAACGAGCTAATTGCAATCCAGAAGCTCAACATTTGAGTCAACATCATTTAGTACATCCATTCTTTTCATTTATGCCGTCATCTCTATCTCCTTCTTCCTCTTCATCTCCAAGTTGATCATCATCATCATCCCTATAACAATTTCTTGCTCCTTGTACTTGGACAACATCCACATTGTCACCTATTGCTTCTCGCACATCCGACCATAAGAGACCATCACTTGCATACACAAATTCTTGAAGCACGACCTTAGTTGGAATCACCTAATCATTATTTTCTTCTACATCTCTCAACAAATAGGATCTAGAGATTTGTCATCCGTAAGAGATTTAAAGCGCCTTTCTACCCTTATGTTGTATTGAATGAATGCGAGATCATACAATTTTTGTTGCAAAAAACAATTCCTCTTCTTAGAATGCAACTGAAATTATAGAATTAAAAAAAGTACTTAAGGTTTCAATTCAAGTAATGAAATAATATATTTTCTACAATCTTTTATAAAGAAAACGCACATTGTCGAATGCACTCCAAATTCATTCACAAAGTGAAGCACTGCAAGTTTGACTTAGAACCCTTATAGTAGATTGTTGAAGGAAGGGTGTATCAATCCAGTAAAAACGCCACCATATATCTATGTTTTGTAAATAAAAGTACTAAGTTAATAGAACACATAAATAAGTAAGAATATCCCAATATAATAATTACTTACAGGTGTAACTTCCGCTCTACTCCATATAGTTGTCGAATATCCATATTGCCCTTTTGCATCAATATAGTGATCCAATTCTTGTCTTGAGTTATCATTCTCTTCTTCTTTGGGCACAAGTCGATCAATGGAAACATAAAGCACGGTCTTAATCTCTCTATTCATCTCAATTTGTTTTGTCTTTGATCCATAATATATGGCAGGATTGAGATAACATCCAGTTGTACATGTACTAAAGAGTCATTCCAAATCAATGCATTAATTTCAAAATTAAGTACAATCACTAAAATGGTGCATACCCACATGTAAAGGATGATAAAGTTGGTCACTCCCATCGTGTCTATATCATAGCCCACACTATCGTTATCAATCTTTCATGAGTAGTGATGCTAAAGTTCTTTTTGAATAGCTTGTTTGCTTTATCCATAGCATCATAAATATATCCCATATCAACCAATCTAACATCAACTAAAGGAGCCATTACTTGATAGGCGAGAAAAACATTATCCCAGAAATCAGAATTGGCAACTATCCTCTCAATTCGTTTTCTATAAGCTTTCTTAGTAGAATCACTTTTTGTCCATTGCTCAGACACAAACAAAACTTGAATGTGATGTCGATTCTCAGATATACTCTTAATATAGAACTGCGATTCAGACCTTGTTACACAAAACATGTGCAACTCATTATTGTTCATCAATTTTCGCAACATATTGAGAATCCTTCTATGGCTATATATATAAATCACAACCGCACTCACTTCGGGCAAATGATGCATTATCATAGAAATCTTCTCACCAATGTTTCCCAGCATAAAATTCACTAGGGTTGTGCACGGGTCGGACCCCAAAAGGGTTAATCCGATCGGGTATCGGGTTACAATACCACAGCCCRTAACATACAGTTCGGGTTCGAGGCATATCAGGTTCGGGCACTTCGGGTTCAGGTCAGATGCCTTCCACCCAAAATAGATTCAAAACCCAAAAAACAAACAGCAATCTCATATCAGATTCAAACCCCAAAACAAATAGCAATCAAATTCAAAACCCAAAACAAACAGCAATCAAAAAGAAAACCATTTAATAAAATGGCCTTATTAACTGTTTGATATCCAACAAACAGCAATCAAAAAGATGTTCCTTCCAATCACATTCATATGGCCTTTCATGTGATGTCATTACAGGAAAAAAAAAAAAGGGAAAGTGGGTGTGCATTTGCCTTCACTTCTATTTCCAGTTTCCACTACTAACCTGTCTAACCATATTTACACTTGCCCCTTAACACCCAACTCCCATGCCATGCAATGCCAACAGCAACAAACCTTTTAAGTTAACTTCATCCCCCATAAATCACCATTTCAACGATCTGCCGCAAACCAACACATTTTCTCTAGTTTCAGGGCCACAAATATCATATTATATAGCTCTAGAAAGAAATACCTTTCAAAGTGGCCACTTCTACAATACATCATCTAGCTCTAGATCATATACATCAACTATTGGAACTGGAAGAGAATCCTCATGGTCAGTGACAGAACTTGAACTTCCAATTCTCATATTCATCATTTCTGCATTCATATAAACAAATTAAAATAAGTATATAATATTTATATATTCAAATTCAAGTTGAAAAGGAATACAAAAATACTGAATACATAATTAATGTCGTACCTTTCTCAAACTTTTCAATATCATCTATGTTTTCTTCAACTGCAATTGGCTGACTAGGGCCTCTTAGCCATCTTATGTACATATAAGGGCTTCTACCATTTTAGGAGATAGAGAACTCTTAAAATTATTTAAGACCCTGCCACTAGTACTAAAAGTCGACTCAAATGCCACAGTGGAAATTGGAACAGCAAGTACATCTCTAGCCAATTTCGAAAGGATAGGAAACCTTTCACTGTTAACCTTCCACCATCTTAAAATATCGAAATCGTTTGTATCATCTATGGTCGACTTACTTAGATAAAGTTCAACTTCGCTCTTTTTGTTGAGTGAAGCCCCACTTTCCATCTTTTGTTTCTTTCGTTGGCGCATTAATCTAGATTGTACCCTTCCAACGGGAACATTATCACACTTAATGGGTGGAGGAGGCATCTTAGTGGTGGAAGGTTCGGAATATGTTGAGACATACTCTTCAAACAACATATTCAGTTTAGACTTTACCTTTTCAAAACATGACTTACCTTGATTCTCGCCATACATTTGATTAAGCTGGACTTGCATGTACTCAACCTTGTCTCTGGGGTCCAATATATTGCCAAAAAATATAATGAAGTTCATCTTATCTGGATCACCCCGATATTTACTAAACTTCTTTCATTTTATCACCCATTTCCTGTTCATAAATCAAAAACAAAAAGTTAGTAAACAACCAAATATAAGTAAATATTAAAGGTTAAACATACTTCTTCAACTTTCGACTTAGATTGTAACATATCGGCAATAATGCAACTCAAATATGAAATCTTGGTTAAGAAAGAATTTGAGGTGACATAAAGTGAGCAAGAAATTCTAATTGTCATCTTATAAAATGTCTTCAAAAATATGACCAAGCTGTCAACAGATAACCAATCAAGATATGAAGGCACCGAATCACCCAAATCCAAAGTGAACGCGGTGTCACTACTCATTCCTTTCAAAAACTTGTCTGTAAGCTATTGCGGTTTGAAGCAGCATATAGGTGGAGTTCCATCTAGTTGGAACATCAAGACATAAAGAACTTTTCTCTTCCACTTCAAGCTCTCTAAACTTCTTCAACCTAGATGGAGAACCCCTCACCCACCTAATGCAATCCCTAATCTTCTTAACTGATGTATCTGCTAATTTCAATCCATCTTGTACAACCAAATTTAGAATATGAGCAATGCATCTCATATGTATGTACTAGGCCCTAGTAGAAGAACCACCCCAATTCACCTTCTTCATGAACCCAACGGCAATATCATTGCTTGATGCATTATCAACTGTGATTGGTGAAAATATTTTCTACTCCCCAATCAAGCAAACAACTCTCTATGACCTTAGCTATACTTTCCTCTTTATGTGAATGTATAGGCACAAACGAGATGACCTTATTTAGTTTCCACTCGTAATCAATAAAATGTGCAGTGACACACATATAATTGATTCTTTGAACAAATGTCCAAGTATCAGTAGTCAAAATAATGCGTTGCGTGCTTGACTTAAACAATTTCTTAAGGTTCGTCTTCTCTTCAAAGTAAATACTAAATATATCCTTATTAACTGTCCATCTAGAAGGGATCTTAAATCTAGGGCATGCAGCTTCAACAAACTGATTAAAACCCCTCCCTTCAACAAACCTAAATGGAAGTTCATCCATTATAACCATTTTAGCTAACATGAACAACCTCTTGGTTAAAAACCCAAGATGTCAAAGCACCATCACTATTATCAGATTTTGCATATTGAAATGCAAGAATGGACTGTTTTGTTTCCTTAGCATGTGGATTCTTTAAACAAGCACGCATGTGACTGACGAGTGACGACCAACGACTGACGACCGTCCGACCGCGGTGTCACTACTCTCATATGTTTCAAAAACTTGTCCGACCGACCGACGAGTGACTACTGACCGACGACCGTCCAACGAGGCGACAACTCTTTCTTTGTAAGGAAACAAAACAGTCCATTCTTCTTACAGACAAGTTTTTGAAATGTATGAGTAGTGACACCGCGTTCAGAAGGTTGGACGGTCGTCAGTCGTTGGTTGTCACTCATCAGTCACATGCGCGCTTGTTTAAAGAATCCACATGCTCGTTGGTCGCCACTCGTCAGTCACATGCGGGCTTGTTTAAAGAATCGACATGCTAAGGAAACAAAAAGTCCATTCTTGCATTTCAATCTGCAAAATCTGATAATAGTGATGGTGCTTTGACATCTTGGGTTTTTAACCAAGAGGTTGTTCATGTTAGCTAAAATGATTATAATGGATGAACTTCCATTTAGGTTTGTTGAAAGGAGGGGTTTTAAACAGTTTGTTGATGCTACATGCCCTAGATTTAAGATCCCTTCTAGATAGACAGTTAATAGGGATATATTTAGTATTTACTTTGAAGAGAAGACGAAACTTAAGAAATTGTTTAAGTCAAGCACGCAACGCATTAGTTTGACTACTAATACTTGGACATTTGCTCAAAGAATCAATTATATGTGTGTCACTGCACATTTGATTGATAATGAATGGAAACTAAATAAGGTCATCTCGTTTGTGCCTATACATTCACATAAAGAGGAAAGTATAGCTAAGGCCATAGAGAGTTGTTTGCTTGATTGGGGAGTAAAAAATATTTTCACCATCACAGTTAATAATGCATCAAGCAATGATATTGTTGTTGGGTTCATGAAGAAGAAGAAGGTGAATTGGGGTGGTTCTTCTACTAGGGCCTAGTACATACATATGAGATGCGTTGCTCATATTCTAAATTTGGTTGTACAAGATGGATTGAAATTAGCAGATACATCAGTTAAGAAGATTAGGGATTGCATTAGGTGGGTGAGGGGTTCTCCATCTACGTTGAAGAAGTTTAGAGAGCTTGCAGAATTGCTTGAAGTGAAAGAGAAAAATTCTTTGTCTTGATGTTCCAACTAGATGGAACTCCACCTATATGATGCTTCGAACCACAATAGCTTACAAACAAGTTTTTTAAACATATGAGAGTAGTGACAYCGCGTTCACTTTGGATTTGGGTGATTCGGTGCCTTCATACCTTGATTGGTTATCTGTTGACAGCTTGGTCATATTTTTTTAAGACATTTTATGAGATGACAATTAGAATTTCTCGCTCACTTTATGTCACCTCAAATTCTTTCTTAACCGAGATTTCAGATTTGAGTTGCATTATTGCCGATATGTTACAATCTAAGTCGAAAGTTGAAGAGGTATGTTTAACCTTTAATATTTACTTATATTTGGTTGTTTACTAACTTTTGTTTTTGATTTATGAATAGGAAATGGGTGGTAAAATGAAAGAGAAGTTCAGTAAATATTGGGGTGATCCGGATAAGATGAACTTTATTATATTTTTTGGCAATATATTGGACCCTAGAGACAAGGTTGAGTACATGCAAGTCCAGCTTAATCAAATGTATGGTGAGGATCAAGGTAAGTCATGTTTTGAAAAGGTAAAGTCTAAACTAAATATGTTGTTTGAAGAGTATGTCTCAACATATTCCGAACCTTCTACCACTATGATGCCTCCTCCACCCATTAAGTGTGAGAATGTTCCCGTTGGAAGGGTACAATCTAGATTAAAGAGCCAACTAAAGAAACAAAAGATGGAAAGTGGGGCTTCACTCAACAAAAAAAATGAACTTGAACTTTATCTAAGTGAGTCGACCATAGATGATACAAACGATTTTGATATTTTAAGATGGTGGAAGGCTAACGGTGAAAGGTTTCCTATCCTTTCGAAATTGACTAGAGATGTACTTGATGTTCCAATTTCAATTGTGGCATCTGAGTCGACTTTTAGTACTAGTGGCAGAGTCTTAGATAATTTTAGGAGCTCTCTATCTCCTAATATGGTAGAAGCCCATATATGTACACAAGACTGGCTAAGAGGCCCTAGTCAGCCAATTGCAGTTGAAGAAAACATAGATGATATTGAAAAGTTTGAGAAAGGTACGACATTAATTATGTATTCAGTATTTTAATATTCCTTTTCAACTTGAATTTGTATATTTATATATTATATACTTTTAATTTGTTTATATAAATGCAGAAATGATGAATATGATAATTGGAAGTTCAATGTAGATGATCTAGAGCTAGATGATGTATTGTAGAAGTGGCCACTTTGAAAGGTATTTCTTTCTAGAGCTATATAATATGATATTTGTGGCCCTGAAACTAGAGAAAATGTGTTGTTTTGGTGCAGATCGTTGAAATGGTGATTTATGGGGGATGAAGTTAACTTAAAAGGTTTGTTGCTATTGGCATGGGATGGCATGGGAGTTGGTTGTTAAGGGGCAAGTGCAAATATGGTTAGACAGGTTAGTAGTGGAAACTGGAAATGTTAGGGAAGAAGTGAAGGCAAATGCACACCCACTTTCCCTTCTTTTTTTCTTTCTGTAATGACATCACATGAAATGCCATATGAATATGATTGGAAGAAACATCTTTTTGATTGCTGTTTGTTGGATATCAAACAGTTAATAAGACTTTATTAACTGGTTTTCTTTTTTATTGCTGTTTGTTTTGGGTTTTGAATTTGATTGCTGTTTGTTTTGGGTTTTGAATCTGATATGGAAATGTTGTTTGTTTTTGGGTTTTGAATCTGTTTTGGGTGGAAGGCATCTCACCCGAATCCGACCCGAACCCGAACCCGAAGTGCCCCAAACCCGATATGCCCGAACCCGAACTGTATATTACGGGTTATGGTATTGTAACCCGATACCCGATCGGATTACCCCTTTTGGCAGGGCCGGCCCTGGCCATGTGCAGCCCGTGCGGCCGCACAAGGCATCAAAGCCTAAAGGGGCATCAAATTGTCATTTATTACTAGTTTTGAGTTTATATATTTGAGAATTGGACAACTGAACTTTTGACTATAAAAACAGGCCCAAGCCCTAGTAGTGATGAATACTGAATGCACATCGTTGGAAAAAGTTGGAAAGTTGGAAAAGTTTTTGTTTGTATAAAGTTGTCTGTATGAATTAATATGTTTGTATAAGTTGGAAGAGTTTTTGTTTCGGAGAGTTTTTTTGCAGATGTAAGGAGCGTTTTTTTAGTTGGAAGAGACATGTTTGAAAAAAAAAAGTGGCTTTCTATATAAAGCTCCCCCTAGAAGTTTACTGGATAAGTTACTTTCTATATCATTAAGCCACTATGACACATCATGCATAGTTGAGTGAATAAGTTGTTAGTTCCATTAAACTTATTAAGCTGCTAATAGATAAACGTTTAGTTTTTAGTCGTTAGACCTATAACTTTTAAGTTTTACAATTTGCTTACTACAACAGTTTGGATGTAATTTACTATTTTAGTTAAAAACTAATTATAGTTTTCCTTGTCTTTTAAGTTCCATATATTGAAATAAAGTTTCTATTTTGCTAATTTCAGTTTTGGAAAAGGGAAAACTGGAAAAAAAGGAAGCACGATCTTAATACAGGATTTATCATTTTATATTTTGTATTCCGGGTTTTGTTTTTTATGTCCCCTCCATTGTATTTTTTAATTATAATTAATAAAATTCAACATCGGGATGAGATACTAGCTTGAATAGGTTCTAAACTCTTTAAAAAAAATCGCATGTTTCGTTGTTTCATTGGCTTAAAAAATAGGCTTAGGGGCATTTGTTTATTATTTTTGCACAAGGCCTCAAAAATCATAGGACCGGCTCTGCCTTTTGGGGTCCGATCCGACCCGACCCGTGCACAGCCCTATTTCCACATGTCCAAAAGTTAGACATGATGGTGCAATAAGTGATCTGTAGCATTTCCCCTATCATACATCCTTTCTTGTTATACAAATTTTGCTAATAAATCAATAGAAACCATATGAATCTGTCAATTTGAGCAGTTAAGTACATAAAGAACAGCACTACATGCTTGGACGACTTGGAGGGAAGTTTTGGTTCGATGCTAGATGACATGGGAACTCTGAAGGAGGATGTGGAAGTTGAAAGACAATTTGCCGCAAGTTTTGGCAAAACTTAATTTGGTGAGTCAATTGCAAGATGAGGAAGTAAGAATCCATGAAACACACAACAAAGGCGAAGGGTCAACTTGTTAGATGTGGCTTTAATTGTGTTAGTTTAGCGATATTTTTTCTGTTTTGCCATATCTTAATTGTTTCCTATAAATAGTTGGATATTCTCTCTTTGTGAAGTCTAGTCTCAATTCATTATAAAAGTTCCTGCAATTCTCTCTGGAGCTTCTCGTTTCTGAAATTGATGGTGTAAATCGACGGATTCAGTAGTCTTTTTGGTGATCGATTGGTTTTCTGGAACTGAAATCGGCGATTGATTGGAGTCTAACATCTTGAAATTGACGATCAATTTGGTTTATGGAATTGAAATTGACGATCGAGTGGGAAGCGTATCTGAGATTGGTGATCGATTGGAGGCTAGAAATTGAAATCGATGATCGATTGGGAAACGTATCTGAAATTGGTGATCGATTGGAGGCTAGAAATTGAAATTGGCGATCGTTTGCAATCTCGCATTAGAAATTGGTGGTCGATTGGTGGCAGGCGACTACTGTTTTTCGATTCGGTTCAATCAAGACATTGAAAATGCCTCCACAAATGATCAAGATTGACAAGTTTACAGGAAAGAACAATTTCAACCTATGGCGAATCAAGATGAGAGCTCTCCTAAAACAACAAGGCATTTGGATTCCCTTGGCAGGTGAAAGGCCTGAAGGGATGGTTGAATTTAAATTTGCACAACAAGATGAGAAGGCTCACTCTACCATCTTGTTGTGTTTGGCAGATGAGGTGATTTATGAAGTTGCCGATGAGGAGACTGCTGCATCTTTATGGCAGAAACTAGAGAGCCTCTACATAACCAAGTCTTTAACGAACAAGTTGTTGTTAAAGCAGAGGTTATTCTTATTATGAATGAAGGAGGGAGTGCCTTTGAAGGAACATCTTGACAAGTTAAACTCCATTCTTATGGATTTGAAGAATGTTGAAGCAAGATTGAAGATGAGGATGCCGCCCTCTAACTTTATTGGTTTCATTGCCCACTTCATATGAAAATTTTGTCAACTCGTTCGTTGTTGGTAGAGACACAATTACAATGGAAGAAGTTCGTTCAAGTTTGCACTCACGAGAGTTGCGACATAAAGCTTCAGAAAGTAGTTCCGAAATTCAATTGATTGGCCTGTCGGTGGTAAACGGAGATAAAGACAGAAGTAGAGATAAAAGGTGAGAGAAAGGAAAAGGGAAGTGGAAAATTAGAGGCCGATCAAGATCGAAGACTAGAGATCCAAGTGGAAACCCAAGGGATAGCTATCACTATTGTAAAGAACCGGGGTCATTGGAAAAATGAGTGTCCAAAACTAAAGTCAAAAGGCTCCATTGCTGTAGCAAAAGATGATTCCGGTTCGAAGACTGATTTGGTGCTCTCGGTGGTTGATTGCAAAAGTCAGTCAGATGTAAGGATTCTTGATTTCGAGTGTTCATTTCACATGACACCACATAAAGATTGGTTTAAAACTTATGATAAGATTGCAACCAGAAATGTCTTGATGGGAAATGACGCGTCGTGCAATGTTGTTGGAATTGGGTCGGTGAGCATTAAATTGCATGATGGGACTGTGAGAACTCTAACAGATGTTCGTCATATACCCGGGTTGAAGAAAAATTTAATACCTTTGTGAGTTGTTCGACTCAAAAGGCTTCAAGTACACCGGTGAGGGTGGAGTAATTCGGGTCACTAAGGGTGCTTTAGTAGTGATGAAATGAGTCAAGAGAGGTACCTTGTATGGGCTGGAAGGTAGCACGGGTGGATCAGCAGCCCAACCATTAATTCTGTGGAGAATGAATCATAATTGACACGTTTGTGGCACATGAGGCTAGGGCATGTTAGTGAGAAAGGCACGGTAATTCTCAGCAAGAAAGGACTTCTTGGAGGTCATAGAGTTGCTGAATCGAGCTTTTGTGAGATTTTGTCTTTGGAAAACAAAGGAGAGTGAGTTTCTCAAAAGCTGTCCATACAACCAAGTCAACTTCAGATTACCTACATGTTGATTGTTGGGGTCCCTTGCAAGTTCCTTCACTTGGTGTCGTTACTTCCTCTCAATTATTGATGACTACTCTAGGATGACTTGGGTATTCATTATGAAGCATAAGAGTGAGTCATTTGAGAAATTTAAAGATTGGAAAGTTCTCATCGAAAATCAGGTTGGGAAGAAGATAAAGCGGCTGCGAACGAACAACGGGTTGGAGTTTTGTTCAAGTGAGTTTGATCGGTTCTGTAAAGACGAAGAAATTGCAAGGCATCGAACGGTTAGGCACACTCCACAGCAGAATGGAGTAGCCGAAAGGATGAATAAAACGCTGCAGGAAAGAGTGAGATGTGTGCTGTTAAATGTTGGGTTGAATAGAAGTTTTTGGGCAGAAGCATTAAACACGGTTTGCTACTTGGTGAATAGATCCCCGGCAACGGCAATTGATTGTAAAACTCCTATTGAGGTGTGGTCCAGTAAGCCGGCTGATTACACGGGCTTAAGAATATTTGGTTGTCCTTCATACTACCATGTTAGTGAAAGAAAATTGGAACCGAGATCAAAGACGGGGCTGGTTATGGGATACGGAATTGGAGTAAAGGGCTCCAGAATTTGGTCTCTTGATAAAAGAAAGGTGATTATCAGCCGTGACGTAGTGTTTGATGAGAAGAGTATGTAACGTGGCATGAGGTGCTCATCTACTCCAAGTGTTCAAGAGGAGAGTGTGTCCAAATAGGTGGAGTACGAGTTAAATGGTCCCGATGAAGACGAGAATACTGCTGGACAGCGCAGTAACTCGCCTCAACCAGAACCTGTTGTATCTGAAAATCAGCACCAGTCTGCAAAATATCAATCTGTAGCATTAGATAAGCCCCGAAGACAAATTGGTAGGCCAATTCGATATGGGTTTGATGACATGGTGGCCTATGCTCTGCAAGTTGCTGAAGAAATGGAGTTCTTTCAGCCATCTACTTACAAAGAAGCAATCACAACGAAGGAGGCTGATGTGTGGATAACAGCCATGAGTGAAGAGATGGAATCCCTTCACAAGAATAGAACTTGGGAGTTAGTAAAAGTTACCTCAAGGCAGAAAAGTTGTGACCAGTAAGTGGATCTTTAAGCGAAAAACAGGGATGCCAGGAGCTGAAAGTGTGAGATACAAGGCACGTTTGGTGGCTAGAGATTATAGCCAAGAGCAAGGGGTTGATTATAATGAAATTTTCTCGCCGGTGGTGCGTCATACATCCATTCGGGTGTTGTTAGCACTAGTAGCACAAGCAAATTTGGAGTTGGAACAATTGGACGTCAAAACGGCTTTCTTACATGGTGAG
Organism: Cynara cardunculus var. scolymus; assembly: GCF_001531365.2. Taxonomy (NCBI): domain Eukaryota; kingdom Viridiplantae; phylum Streptophyta; class Magnoliopsida; order Asterales; family Asteraceae; genus Cynara; species Cynara cardunculus. The sequence goes on from NW_020200991.1 coordinate 75,894, forward strand.
CTTGAAGAGGAAATCTATATGAGTCAACCGGAGGGTTTTGTAGCTCAAGATAAAGAAAACTATGTATGTAAGCTCAAGAAATCGCTTTATGGTTTAAAGCAATCTCCAAGACAATGTTATAAACGTTTTGACAGCTTTATGGTAAGTCATGGATTTACTAGAAGCCCTCATGATTGTTGTATATATCATAAGAAAAGTGCTGACAGGTCACATGTGTATCTGCTACTTTATGTGGACGATATGTTAGTAGCGGCTCGCGATATGGCTAAATTAAGAAGTTAAAAAGACTCCTTAATTCTGAGTTTGACATGAAAGATTTGGGGGCTGCTCGAAAGATTCTCGGTATGGAGATTATCCGAGATAGATCTAGACGTAAACTTTTCTTGTCACAGAAAAGTTACATTTTGAAGATACTTTCTCGATTTGGTATGGTTTCTGCAAAGCCTGTGAGCACACCTTCATCAGCAAATTTCAGATTATCAGTGGCTTTGGCACCTCAAACCGAGGCTGAGGTGGAGTATATGAGCAAAGTTCCTTATTCTAGTGTTGTAGGAAGTCTTATGTATGTCATGGTATGCACTAGACCTGACATAGCTCATGTTGTTAGTGTTGTTTCACGTACATGGCTAATCCGGGGAAAGGACATTGGGTTGCCGTGAAACGTATTTTTATGGGGTTGTAGGTCTCATTTATGGAGGAGAAACAGATTGTAATGGGGCTGGATTTTCAGATTCTGATTACGCAGCTGACCTTGACACACGGAGGTCATTAACGGGATATGTATTCACTGTTGGAGATGCCTTAGTGAGCTGGAAAGCGATGTTACAGCCATCTGTTACTTTGTCTACAACAGAGGCTGAATATATGGCTCTTACGGAGGCTGCAAAAGAAGGGATTTGGCTGAAAGGTTTGCTTTGAGATCTTGGGTTTCATCAAGGTCAGACTGTAGCTTTTTGTGACAGCCTGAGTACCCTTTGTCTTGCAAAAGACGAGGTGCATCATGAGAGAACGAAACACATAGATGTTCGTTATCACTTTATACGTTCAGAAAGGAGAATTAAGGTGAAGAAAGTGAAGACTGATGCAATCCTGCTGAGTGCACTGACGAAACCAGTTTCTTTGAATAAGTTTAGGCATTGTTTAGATCTCCTAAACGTTGATAAGCGGAAGTAAAAGTTTTGTACTAGAATTAAAGCCAAGGTGGAGATTCGTTAGATGTGGCTTTAATTGTGTTAGTTTAGTGTTATTTTTTCTGTTTTGGCATATCTTAACTGTTTCCTATAAATAGTTGGATATTCTCTCTTTGTAGTCTCAATTCGTAATAAAAGTTCCTACAATTCTCTCTACATAGTTTTCTCTAATTTCTCAACACAACTAAAGGCCGACAATCTGTAGAATGAATTTTGGGCCTAAAGCGAATCAGTTTTTTGCTATCAAGGGCAGCGACCCTGAGGTTGGGTATTACGGATTGAGCGGTATTTACCCTCAATAGACTCACGAGGGACGAAAAAATTGAAGTATCTATCATCTCTTTTGAAGGAGACGCTCTCAGGTGGTTTGTTTAGGAACATAAATGTCAGCCCATCACTCGGTGGGAGGAGTTGAAACCCCAATTAATTTTATTCCAGGCGGATGGAACGCTCTGCGAACAATTTCTCCTCAAAGGAGGTACGCACGGTAAGTGATTACTTGAAGCAATTTGTATCTCTGGCAGCCCCATTAGATGAATTACAGAAGAAGTATACCCAAGTCAATTTATAAATGGGTTAGACCCGATTGATTATCAGGGTGGAGTTAAAATTGCTTTCTCTAGCAAGTCTGGGAGAAGCCATGTATGTGGCTGTAAGTGAGGCAGTCAATAGTGGTGCAATAGCGGATTGCGGTCCTGAGGAGAATGAAGAGAATAACGGTTCCAAAATAGTGGTGGTTTGTAGCGATACTACAATTAGCAGTGCTATTCAAACGCTATTGCATTGAGTTTTGATTTTACAATAACGTCGCTATACCTCTATGATTAAGTCCATAGGCCTTTAGCTTTTAGAATATTTTATTTTTAATATTTTATGGGCTTTTACTTTTATATCTTTGGGCCATAGACTTTTTAGATATTAGTTTGACCTAAATTAAGTCCATCGCCCATCCTTTCTTAATTCCAACGACCGAACTGAATCATAAAAACGTGAACGCTTTCAAGCTCGACTGCTCGACTCGAGCCACGACTCCACTTCCCAACCTCGACTACACTCCTCGACTCCAACCTCGACCTAACGACTCGATCACTCCATCCCGACTTCAACTTCAAGTCTTCTCAGTTCTCACTTCACTTCTGCCCTCTTTCCGACTTCTGAATTCTGATTTCTGAACGACCAGCCTCATAGGAAAATTCCAAACACTAAATATTGCTTTATTTTACAATTTACTGATTTGAAGAAATTTTTTGTTTGATTTAGCTATTGTTTTAAGTGTTTTTTAGCTACTTTTTTGTTTGTTTTGTTTTTAACTACTGTTTTTAGCTATTGATTTTGTATTCATAGATGCTCCTAATATGATCTAGCCAAGGTTTTAAAAAATGGAATTGGGCCTCGAGGCATTTTCCCTCGGTGAGGCGAGGCGTAAGCCTAGAGGCGGTCTGAGGCGTAAGTCCCGAGGCTGAWGTATATATGCATAATATATATATATATATATATGTATAATACAAAATATATACACTAAATATACAAAAATAGTATAATGCAATGTATATACTACTAAATATATATATACACAAAATATATATATAGCACAAGATTCTGGACATATATATAATTAAAGTATTTATACAAAATACATATACAAATAATACAATACAATATATACGTGTCTGTATAATATTCAAGCACGGCAAGAATAGTGACTGACAAATTGAGGACACCGATTTTATATATAAACACACACAAAGTGAAGGTACAACACAATCTTTTTTAATTGAAGGACACCTTTTTACTGTAGAAACAGCTGGGCTTTGGGTCTTTAACTTTTAATTAAATAAGTACAACTTTTAGGCTCATCTTCTTTCTCTAGAAAAGAACCAGTCGGCTAAACAGAAACCATTAGAGGCCTCSGCCTCACCACCACGCACCGCCTCAATACACACCTCTCTCTGACTAAGGTGTACGCTTCATTCAGCTCACTTGAGGCAGCGCCTCATGTTCGAAATCCTAACGCCTCGCCCCGAGGCTGCCTCAAACGATTTTGAAAAAAATGGATTTAGCTACTCTTTTACAATTTRAAGATTTTTTTAGCTATTGTTTGTTGTTCTTTTAGTTACTGTTTGTTGTTTTTTTAGTTACTGTTTTTTGTGTTTTTAGCTACTTTGTTTTTTAGCTACCCTAGTTAGCATGGAAGGTGTTTTATGAAAGCATCCACCACCCCGAACACCACTAATACAACTACATCTGGCGCAGGTACAAGATGCATAAGCGATGACAAGGCATGGGAATGGGGAGTATGGAAAGATCTCACAAAGAAGTCCAAGTTTGGTGCACCTTTTTTGATAAGAAGATGTGTGGAGGGATCACAAGGTTAAAACAACACCTTACTCTTACAGGAGGACAAGTGTCAGGTTGTCCAAATGTGAGTGTTGACATTAAGAAAAGAGTTCTTGCGAGCATGAATGAAAAAGATAAAAAAAAAATGGACTTCTGAAATTCTTTAAAGATGTTCAATTGACAGGGAAGATGAGGACGATGACATACAAGTTGTGGATATTGAGAATTCTAACTATGTGGCTAAGGAAAAGAAAAGAAAGGGGGTTAGCAACATTTGGGGTCCTCTTGATACCATGTTCAAGCCTGACTATGGCAAAATGAAACATGTCATGTTGGACAAAAATGACCCAATAAAGGAGAAGTTGAAACTGAAAGCTTGGAAGAAATTTGCAATATGGGCATATTCAGTTGGTTTACCGTTTAATGTTGTAAGGGATGAGAGCATTCAAGATGTAATCAATGCAATAGGAGAAATATGGAAGAGGTAATCACTAATTGTTACCACTTACCCCTTAAGCTGTCTTTAATTGTGATTTTTTACTTTATGCCAATGATAGATATGCCAGTTCCGAGTTATTACAACATTCAGGTAACATTGCTGAAGGATGTACTAAAGGATACTTGGAAGTTTGTGGAGTCCTTTATGCCACATTGAAAAAAATATCATTGTACCATCATGTCAGATTTTGGACAGATGGTAAAGACCATTGTTTGATCAAATTTTTGGTTAATTGTCCTGTTGGAACTCTTTTCTTGAAATCAATTGATGCGTAGAAGCATGTAAAGGATGCCCAATTGATGCTAGTTGTCATTATTTATTTCACTTATCCATTTATAGTAGTTTGCTACTGATAATGGCTGAAACTTTAAAGCCGCAGAAAGATTTTGGAAGAACAACCACCAAAGTTTTTTTGTATGCCATGTGCAGCATACTATGTGGATCTTATGTTGTCAGACACTGGTGAGAAGATTCCAAAGATAAGGAATGTTTTGGCCGAGACGAAAGCAGTTGAGGTTTACATATACAACCACGGAAGGATTCTGATTATGTTGCGAAATTGACAAACAATACAGAGTTGCACAGGTCATGTGTAACAAGGTTTGCAACACAGTTCTATCCTATTAAAAGTATATTTGAGAATAGACATCACAGTCAAGTATTGTTCATCTCCGAACAATGGACAAAAAGTGATTTTGCCAAAAAAACTTATGGAAAACGAAATGAGAGAATAGTTGTCAAATCTGATTTTTAAGACAATGTTCTTCTCGCATGTCAAGTAATGGCTCCTTTAGTTTGATGTGGTTAGATTGGTTGATACAAAAGAGAAGCCATGCATTGGATATATTAATGATGCTATGGATAAAGCAAAGGATCAAATCAAGAAGAACCTTACCAACAATACCCATGAAAGATCGATAACAAGAGTGTAGGCAATGATACAGACACGATGGAGTGACCAACTCCATCATGCTCTATATGGGTGTATACACCATTTTTGTGAATGTATTTAATTTTGAAGTTAATACATTTATTTGGTATCAACTCTTTGGTACATGTACAGTTGGATGTTACCTCAATCCTACCATATATTATGGACCCAATACAGAACAAATAGAGATGAATAGAGAAATTAACATCGGGCTTTATGTTGCGATTGATCGACTTGTGCCCAATGAAAAAGAGAATGATAAGTTGAAACAAGAATTGGATCACTATAATGATGCAAAAGGGCAATTTGGATCTCTCGCGGCTATAAAGAGTAGAGTGAAAGTCGCACCATGCATGTAATTATTACATTGGGTATTCATACTTATTTATGTGTTAAATTAACTTGGTACTTTTATTTATAAAACATAGATATATGGCGGCGTTCTTATGGGATCGATACGCCTTTCCTTGAACAGTTTTCTATATGGATTCTAAATCAAACTTGCAGTGCTTCACCTTGTGAACGAAATTGGCGTTCATTTGACTGAGTTTTCTATGTAAAGGATTGAAACCTTAAGTAATTTTTTCAATTCTATAATTTTAGTAGCATTCTAAGAAGAGGAATTGCCTTTAGCAACAAAAATTGAATGATCGTGTTTTCAATCAATACAACACAAGGCTAGAAAGGCGCTTCAAATCTCTTACAGGTAACAAATCTCTAGATCCTATGTTGTTGAGAGATGCAGAAGAAAATGATGATCGGGTGATTCCATCTGAGGTCGAGCTACAAAAATTTGTGGATGCAAGTGATGGTCTCTTACGGTCAGATGTGCGAGAAGCAATGGGCGGCAATGTGGATGTCGGTCCAAGTACAAGGAGCAACAGAGAGCGTTACAGGGAGGATGAGGACATAAATGAAAGAGTGGATGTACTATAAATGATGCCGATTCAGATGTAGAGCCGGTTGATTGCAATTAGCTCATTTACTCATTTATGAGCTTTATAAACTCTATTATTATGTTGCTTGTGTGGTTTGAAACTTACTTTGAATTGTTTGACTTGATATGTATTGGGCATACAATATATTAAGTTTTATGTATATATAGGGAAAGGTTCATTTGAGAAGTGGTAAGTATTTGAGAAGTAAAAAAATGATTCTAGCCTCTGGTCAACATTTGCGGCTTTGACCGTGAAGCAGCGGATAATTCCTCGCATAGGTATGCGGAAGATGGAGGGGTAGTTTTGTAACTTCTACAAATAGGCGGCAATTGGGTTCATACGTGAACCCATGTGATTCACATATAAACTATGTGTTCATATGTGAACTCGTTAATTAGTTCATATGTGAACTATTTAACTGATTCATACATGAACCAACAAGTTCGTATGTGAATCAGTTAATTAGTTTATATGTGAATCACAAGGGTTCATATGTGAATCAGTTAATTAGTTCAGATGTGAATCAGTTAAAATAGTTCATACGTGAATTACACGGGTTCACATATGAACATATAGTTCATAAGTGAATCACATAGTTCCCATATGAACCCGTTTGCCGCCTATTTATATAAGTTATGAAACTACTCCCTCTATTTTTCGCATAACTGCAATTTTTGACCCGTCAAAGCCGCATTTCCTGGCCCGTCAAAGTGTCAATTATGGACTAATCAAATCCGATCTTGACCGTATGAAGGGCTAGGATCACTTCTTTACTTCTCAAATATTTACCACTTCTCAAAATAACCTTTGGCTATATATATATATATATATATATATATATATATTAATTTATGAACCTATTTTTTACCGGTATCTCACCGCAATTGCAAATCAAGGTTCCTACCCTCATTTCCGCAATCGACCGTGTTAAATACTTAGCATGTAAGATTGAAGAAAAAATTGAGTGTAGAACCACAACAAAAGGCTCTGGCTTGGGGCCGAGAAAACCAATCGTTGCAACAGGGGAGCCAAAATGTTTGGGAATGGTACCGACAAAAATGTAAGGCGTACAAACAGAGAAATTCATAATACCAGAGGTTGTCAGATGTGGAGCTACAAAAACGGAGGTTACAGGGGTTATGTTATCGATGTGATGATAAGTACTCACCCAGTCACAAATGCAAAAGAAAGGAGGTCAATGTGTTGGTTGTTCAAGAAGAAGAAAGTGAGGCCGGACGATTGAGTTAGAAGAAGAGTCGGTGAAAAAAGAGCTTTGGGAGATGCCACATAGAGTCGAGGTACCTTTAAATTCAGTAATTGGTTTCACTAATCCCAAAACGATGAAATTACTTGGGTTGATCAAGGAGCAACAGATTGCAGTGTAGATTGATAGCGGTGCAACCCATAATTTCATCTCAACCACCTTAATGAAAAAAATGGTTATACCACTAGAGGCTACTGAAAGCTATGGGATTACGTTGAGAACAGGGGACGTTATCACTAGCAAAGGGGTCTGTAGAAAGTTGAACCTTTGTCTCAACGGGGTGGAAATCATGGAACTTTACCCATTGACTTGGGAAATTCCGATGTAATTTTAGGTGTCCAATGGTTGGAAATGCTAGGATCCACATACACGAACCTAAAAACACATATAATGAGATTAAAGGTGGGAAAAGATACCTTCACCTTTAACGGGGATCCATCATTGGGACGAACCTTGGTATCGATTAAGGCCATGAAGAGGATGTGCAAGCAGGAAAAACAAGGGAATTTGGTGGAATTGGGGGTAATGACCACAACTGATTCACCACAAAATAAGGTTCCATTGGAGTTGGAAGGTGTGTTGGAGTTGTACCACAGGGTTTTTAACGCACCACAAGGGTTCCCACCTGAAAGAGGCCGTGAACATCAGATTGTGCTAAAGGACGGGTCTGAGAAATGTTAGAAGAAATCAAGAAGAAATTACTGGTTTGTCAATGTTCGATGTTCGACCAGACTGTTACCCATTATCAAAAAGAAGAAATCAAGAAACTGGTCTGAGAAATGTTAGAAGTAGGAGTAATTCGACAAAGCCACAACACATTCTTAAGCCCAGTTTTGCCTGTGCAAAAAAAAAGGCGAGAGTTGGCTTTTCTGTGTTGACTACATGGCTCTTAACAAATACCTTGTACAAGACAAGTTCCCAACTCCGTTGATAGATAAATTATTAGACGAGTTGTTCGGAGTCTGTGTTTTCTCAAAATTGAACCTCAAGTCCGGTTATCACCAAATCAGAATGAAGGTCGAGGATATCGATAAAACTGCATTTCGCACACGAGGGCTATTACGAGTTTCTTCTCATGCCTTTTGGTTTGGCCGATGCTCCGGCTAATTTTCAAGACCTCATGAACAAGGTATTCAAACCTTCGAAAATTCGTTTTGGTCTTTTTGATGATATACTAGTCTATATCAAGGACTTAGTCGAGCATGTTAACCAGTTGGAGAAGTATTTCAAGTACTTGAGCGACACCGACTTTTTACCAACCATAAAAATAGCCAATTTGATCAACGGCGGTTGATTTACTTGGGCCACATAGTGTATGCCTCCAAGGATGAGATGGACCCCTCAAAAGTAAACAAACCATGCTCAATTGGCCGACACCCCGAACAGTAACTAAATTTCGGGCTTTTTCGGGCTTTTAGGGTACTATCGAAAGTTATCATAGACTTGTTGCAAAAGAAGCAATTTAATAGGGAGTGATTTGGCCAACAAGGCTTTTTCTGATCTGAAAACAGCTTTGTCCACTACTGCCCATGTACTAATATTACCAAATTTTTCAAAGGAATTTAAAATGGAAACTATGCATATGGATTCGGTTCAGGTGTTGTCCTCATGCAACAGGATAGGCCTATTACGTATTTTAGTCCAGTTCTAGGACTACAAGCAAGGCAAAAATCTTTATACGAGAAAGAGCTTATGGCGATTGTACTAGCAGTGCATAAATGGAGACCTTATTTATTGGGCAGAAATTTGTTGTTCAAACATATCAGCAATCTCTCAAGTTTCTGTTGGAACAGAGGATCATCGAGCCCGTTTACCGAAATGGGTTAGCAAGCCACTTGGATACAATTTCAACATCGTCTACAAGGTGGGCAGTAGCAACCGAGACGCATACGCTTTGTCACTTAGGGAAGCTAACATAGAATGTGCAGTCACGAGCGGGCCACAATGGCAACAATGGGACATTCTGAAGAAGGAAATAGATGATGACTTGTATTTGAAGAAGTTTAGAAAAGAAATACTCGAACAAACTCGGTCACACCCGAGTTTTTCTAGTCAGCAAGGGTTGTTACTTTACAAAGACAAATTGGTTCTTCCTCGCACGTCCTCTTTAATTCTTTTCCTGTGGGGTCATGCCGAGAAGACTCAAATTGTTGCCTTGGGAGTCTTTCGATAGGCATATGAAAGAATATACGTCACACGTTGCGAAGTTCTAATATTTGCCGGCGTATAAAGAACTTAACAAAGCAGGATTACTTCATCCTGTTCCATTACCTGGGAGGCCATTACCATGGATTTTGTAGAGGGTCTGCCCAAATCACATGGAGTGGACACCATCCTCGTGGTGGCCGACCGTCTAAGCAAATATGTTCATTTTATCAATCTTAAGCACCCATTTAAGGCCCAATTTGTCGCTGAAGTGTTTGTGAAAGAGATTGTTCGACTACATGGCCTTCCAACTTCAATTATCACTGTCAAAGACAAGATCTTCTTGAGCACCTTCTGGAATGAACTTTTTCGATCGCAGGGACGACATTTAAGTACAGCACAGCCTATCACCCACAAACGGATGGCCAAACGGATGTCGTTAATCGATGCTTAGATGCATGGCATCGAATAGGCCGAGACAATGGAGCAAGTGGCTCAATTGAGTAGAGTGCTCCTACAGCATAACAGCACTATGTATCATACAAGCCTTAAATGCACACCGTTTAGGGTATGGTATGGTTGAGCCACCAGATCCTTTATGATACAAGGCCATCACTACTGTGGATTCTATTAACAAAGGGTTGTTGAAAAGGGATGAGATCTTGGTTACAGTGAAACTACATTTGCCACGTGCACAGCACCACATGAAACAACGGGCAGATTTGGGCAGGAAATAAGAGCAATTCACAATTGGTGACTAAGTTTTCCTGAAGCTACAGTCTTACAGACAGAAGTCCTTGGTTACCCGCTACAACCAGTCAGACTAAGTCTACCAAGTCTGCTAGATTCTATAGGCCATTTCAAATAGTCAAACGAATTGGTGTTGTAGCGCATAAACTGGAGCTTCCACACACGTCCAACATTCATTCCGGTTTTCATGTTTCGCAGTTGCGACATGCCATCAGCAACTGCATTTCTTCTCCAGTACTACCAACTCAGCTTACCAACAACATGGAGTTATGGGTGTTATCTGAGGATGTTTTGGATGTTCGACATGCTAGAGATGGGAATGATACCCGACTAGAGGTCTTAGTTAAATGGCGAGGTTTAGACGTATTTGAAGCTTCATGGGAAGATTGAGACATGATTCAAAATCAGTTTCACAGTTTTCACCTTGAGGACAAGATGAATCTTTCGGGGCGAGGTATTGATCAACCGCCTTTCGTTTCACATATGCACGATCTTGTTCATATGTCAAGAGCTGGTAAGGTTTTGCGCGTTGTATCGAATTAAACCACATGCTCCACCGCTTGTGCAGGCCCCCGTCAATTCCTTTTGAGTTTCGGGCAACTTCAAAATCAAATTCAAGAGCACCATAGAGTGCTAAACTTCCTTTTTGGTCAATCCTTTCCTTCCGGTTTATTCGAAGGACTAATTTGAATGCCCAAGCATCCAAAGGCACAACCCATAGTAACTCCTGACTTTTTGTTATATTCCAATATTTCTCGGATTAGTTTCCAATTCGCAACAAAAAGAACAAGTAGGGGAGGGGCAGTAAGGTCTTTGTCGTTTTAGGGGTATAAATAAAATACATCTTTTAGTATCCTATTTTCTTTCCTCTTAGCATGTGGGGGACCATTTTGTGGTTTCGGTTAGTTTTTGCTTTCTAGCCTCTGTGAAGGATTCTGTTTTGTTATTTCCTTGGTGAGAACCTTGGGAGAGCCCACCTTCGAAAGCTGTTTTCCTTTCTTGTAATCACAAATTTTGCAAGTAGATCATATGAAACAGTACAAATTTATCAATTTAAGCATTTGAGTACATTATTATCCAAATCCAAAATATAGTTGGATAGGTATAAGTACCAAATTATATTAATTTTATTCATAGTACAACCAAACTATATAATTTCAAAAAAACTGTAATTCATAAATGATCATATTAAACAAATAATATATGCAACGCTGTTAAAAAATAAATGAGAAAAAAAGTAAAACAAATACCAAACAATATATTAGAAATAATCTGTTTGGTTATTGCTACAACCTACAGAACTTAACTATCTACTAGTTATGTCGTTTTTTATAAAAGTGAAATAATAGTTACTTAGGTGAAGTTACATTTATCAATTTATAAGTTTATGTTAATTCCACAAATTAATTAGTTAATTTCTTGCTTTTAAGAATATATTATTTTATTATTTTTGCTCCAAGTGCAAACAGATACACTAAGAGATGAAGAAATTAATCAAGTACATGAAAAAAGATAGTGCAATATATAGTAGCAAACCTGCATAAACATGGTCCAAAAAATTAGTATATATCAAATATGGTTGTTTCAATATGAACATATTTTGGAGAGAAAGAATGAATGGAAAAACATAACAGTACAACAAATATGCAAGGATACGAGATATTAAAGCCTTCACCAGATTGTAGTTGTCTATCACAGTAGTAGGGATAACCTGACAGTAATGCTAATGTTAAATATAATAATCAAAACAATTAAAGAAGTCAAAGATGTAGAGGCATGACCCGATCATAAATTCAAGCAACCCCACAACGATATGAAACCTAAATTAGAAGAAACATATGAAGAAAAAGAAAGAGCAACGATGTAATATCGATTAAACTAACAATCATGTTTCCAAATAACAAATATTTTATTGTCGAAATAAATCAGGAACCATCTAAAAGAATAAATATGCAAAGAGAGAGTTTCACCTTTTCATCCTGCAACTTCCTCCTCAGATAAAGTTTAACCATCAAACGTATGGAAGGCGTAAGAGATCTTATTCTACTTTTCTCCAGCCGAGCAAGTAGCTGGCATTCAAGACGGTGAAGCTTCCAATCGGATTTCTAAAATGATCACGAATGAAGACAACATTAGTTTAAGGATGTTGTGCTATTTAGCTATTCTTGATACTGTAACATGTGCATAGCGAATCTTCTTTGCAATTTTCCGGTAACTTATTCAGATGTTTAGAAATACAAACTAGATGAAGGTTCAAATAAGAAAGGCAAAAAGGTTGAGAATGCAAGCATAAATGATTTATATTTGAATCATTGGTAAACCATAAAAAAAAAATCCATTTGAAGATGCATATGTGAACCCACGTTCATTTACCTACCTTTTACCAATTATTCACATATAAATATGCATATGTGAACACACTTTTCTTTTTACCAATGATTCACATATAAATCATTTTTTCGTATGTTTCCAACCCTTTTGTCTTTCTTATTTGGACCTCCCTTTATTTAGAGAACTAAATAAAGGGTGACCCCAAATGAACCCCCTAGTTGCTATTTGAACCACTCCCTAATAGTTCTTCCTTCACATACAAATAGCAACACCCTAAATAAACCGGTAACACAACAAAATGAAGCAAAAATTACCTGGCATCTGCTCCCACAGTACCATACAACTTGACAAGATGAACACCGTTTCACATTACTAGATGTAAAACACCAATCACATCTCGATTGCACTGGAGTTTTGTTTGGTACAGAAACATAAGGTTCTTCACTTAATATCGTTTCTCCTATAACATATATAATTAGAAATAGATTGATCAACATCCATCTATGAGGATAATAATCTACACCATATTGTAAACGTACAGACCTAAATGCAGGCCTAAACTTGCATAAGTTCTGAATTCTAATAATGCAAATTATCATGTATATAACTAGAGCTACCAACATATTCCACAAGGATTAAGGGGATTAGGGTTTAAAGATACCGTAAGAGAAGTCTCGAGTGGTGATAAGGCAACGACCTTTCTCTGGAAGTGTTAGAACTGATAGACCACGGTCATGTAGCAGTAGCCTCTGCAAATCTTCCATCACCGAAACCAAAGTGAAGACAGAACAAAGAAACCCTTTTGGCTTGGCCCCTTGTGGTTTGACTTTCCAGGTGAGTTGACCACTAACCCCTAGATCTTTGTAAATTGTAATTATGGTCCCTAGATGTTCATTTTTTTTCCTCTTCAGACCCCTGGTACTGTGAGGGGGCGTTTGGCTTGACGGAATGTATTTAAGAGATTCGGATTTGGTTGTGTTTTGTTTGTAGTACTTAAAGCATCTCCAATCGAACAGCAAAATTGTAAATTTGCCATTTTCACGGCTCCAATCGAACGGAAAAATCAGTGTAGATTTGTCAGTGGCTTCATTTCAACGTTAAATTTTCCGTGTATGTTTTGGGACACCAAAAAGGTGGTCCCCACCCACCATCTCTTTAATCCATTTATTTTTATTTGATAAATTATAAATAAATAATACAAATATTTACTTTTTGGTTTTTATATTTATTTTATAAATTTATATATATATATATAAGGGCTATCAGCTTTCTTATGGACTGGTCCGGCTGCACGTCTTACGCTCCTTTCTGCGTGACTTACATTACTCCAACGCCCAAGGCAAAGCAACACTAATATCCAAATATTATTATAAAATTTTGTTTTTTTATAAAACAAATTCATTTCTAGTACGCATTCATTAACATAAATAGTATAACTCATTATTTCCCTATGAACATAAATCATACCATTTCGGACAGGACCATTCATCATAATTGAACATAAAGACAAATTAGTGATATAGTATTGAAATAGCAAGCATAATGATCAAAAGATACCTTTATTGATTAAGCAATCTTGAATACAATTGTTGCCGAGACAATTTGAGCATACATCAGGAGCAATGATAAGATTGAAATCTAAAGATTTGRAACATTGAGAAGTTGAGAATTTGAGAGAAGGTTACTTTGACATAACATACTAACTAAGAAATTCTAAGAATAAGATTTTCTGAAAAACTCTCGACGATGTGAATGAATGACTTTGATCTTCTTTTATAGTTGAAATCTTGAATTGGATGACCGGCATCTTCCAGTTATCTTCAAAATAATTGAACTTGAAACTGGCACCTTGCACCGTTCTGGAACAATTATTAAAGTTGTTGAAAAGGAGTGGAGCACACCCCGACATGTAGAATCTTCATTCTATAAAGTCGGTTGTCTTCTTTTTTTCTTTAGCAAAGTCAGTTGTCTTCTTTCTTCTTTTGATAAAGTTGATATCGTCCAATATTGTTAATAATTGAAAAGCAGCATCTTTTGAATAATAATGAAGAATCATTATCTCCTTTTGAAAATACGTTCTGACAGTATTATCATCTTGATAAGAAATAAATCTGCACATATTTGATAAGAAAATAATTTTGAACAAGATGTTATCGGAAATACCAAAGAGTGTATTTCACGTTTTTTTTTTATAAGATATGTTTTGATAAGATACAAAGAAATTGCTTGCAAAAGCAATACCCAAAACACACACAAACACYGCCCTTAAAGATTAAAAATAATCTTCATAGGGATCTTGACTATAATGATCTAAGCTTTGAGAAGGTTGATAAGCTTGAGACATAGAACTAGAGGGAGGACCGTTTGAAGGAGAGCTCCCGCGTCTAAGCTCTTGAAGAAGTCACTTGAGTTCTTCTTTTGAATCAGTGGCTAATATTTGATCAATTTCTTCGTCTTCTTTCTTCTAATTTAAAGTAGATACAATTGAAGTCGAAACTCCAAAAGTAATTGAATAATAATCTGAAACTCCTTGAACAGTCATTTTCTGCATTTGATCCATTGGAAGTTTTTCCCACCACTTTACTCTGGAAATCCTTTGTAGTAATGAAGGAGAAGAACCGCTTGCATCAATGACTTTGAAGGTCCATGATAAAATCCATGGTACTTTGAATATTACCGTAAATTGAAGAAGATAATCAAATTCGGTAATTTCTTGAACAAAGATCTCATGAAATTTCTTGAATCCTTCCATCACCCTTGGAGGAAGGGTTTGTGGAATACTTCCCATAAACTTGAACCATTTGACAAACCATCTTGGATAAGTACAATCAAATTTTTTGTCAAAATACAAAAACCAAGAGTGTGTGTAACTTTTTAGGTATAAGAAATTATACCAGGTATCTTGATAGTCATAATAATTGTAAGAAGGGTTTTGACTAAAATTTGATAGAGGTTTGCTATCATAAGAGTGAGATCCTTAGTCTTGATTAGAGAGAACATGAAGAATTTGAACTTTGCTAAAATCTATTTGAGAGGAATTAGCTTGATTCGAACGATGAGTAACTTTAATAGATTTAGAGTCTATTAAAACTGCTTCATAATACTCTCTTGTTTTAAAGGAATCAGTAATGAATAAAGAACCCTTTTGGAAAAGATAGTCATTAAGTATTTGAAATCCTTTGTTTTGAAGGTGAATTTCATAATCTTCAAGGATTTTAGCTGTTTGACTATAAGGATTGAGTGTGTAGGAACTGGAACTTGAATAAGATTTTGAAGGAGAAGAAAGTCTTACAGGACTGTTTTGCACGAGAGGCGACTTTTGGACAATTTTCTGAGGAGTAATAGAAATAGACCTTGTTGAAGATGTACTATGTGGGCTTTGAATCAAAGACGAATAATATGGACGTAATGGAGCTTGGGAAAAGGGAGAAAATCTATTTTGAGTAGGAGTAACTGGAACTATTGATCGATCAATTTGAATAGATTTGAATGGAGAGAGAGTTTTTTTCTTTTGATCAGATTGTGGAGTCTTTTGAGAAGTCATCTTCCCTGTAAAAATTCTCTTGATAAGAAATCGGGTAAAGAATTATCTTTTTCTTTGATAAAATCAATTTGAAAATCAAAATTTCCAAGCAAGGCTTGCCATCTTGCAAAAATTTGTTTAGAAATCATATTTTTGATATCATTTTCTAAAATTGGTTTTGCAGACTGACAATCAATTCTTAATAAAAATT